>NW_011494903.1:11266848-11310097 GCF_000754665.1 Bison bison bison | reverse complement strand
ACACACACACACATGTTCCACATGTGTGCAGAGGCTGTACCATAAGATGGTATTTTCAAGAGAACATATCACTAGATGATAACTTACTACCTGCTGTTCTGTGATCAATTCTGGTGGAAAGCCCCCTAATAATTCTAGCATTTCTGTCATCCCCAAATCTCATTTCTTTTTTACTTCAACTGATCACCTCTTATCTTACACTAAAAAAAAAAAAAAAAAAACCCTTATTTATTTTGTGCCATTCAACAACTAATCTCCTGAACCCCTATTCTTGCCAATCAAATTAGTTGGAACTAATTAGTGTGAAAAAAAACGTGATCATCTAAGGAGATTTTTTGTTTCCTGCCTTATTGGAAAACAGAGACTGCTGTGGTTGGATTATTCAGTGAGTAGTAAAATACGTAATTCCCAATTCTAAAGCTATTTAAAAGCCAAAGATGGCTTCAATTATTCACCAAATATGTATATCTCATGTGTTAACCAGTGACAGTACAAAACGACCAAAGAATAATGGAATTTCCCATTCAACTCAGCTCTATTATATACAATGCAGAGATGTGCTCTTCACACCAAAACAGACAATGAATGCACATTGTGTGACACACAAGGTTTAAAAATAGAGATGTGTGGGTAGCCAAGTATCTGCTGTGACAATGATCTGATCTACTAATTATCTGCAACACATTTTGGGTCTCATGACTGTTACCCCAATCTTTTCACAATTCAGCAGAGGGTGATTTTGGCAGGTTGTCAGCAGGCAAACAGGGAAATGAGTTGGGAAACATTACTAAAGGTTGAAAACAGCCGCTTTTCATGTTTTGAGCTCATCATTTAAGTATAACAAAAACTGTAAGATGAGGAATGGGGACAATAGGCTGAGAAGACAAGAAAGAAACAACCATTTAAATGACTGTACAGCTGCATTTTTTTAACCTCTTGTCAAACGTGTTTGTTGTAGTTTTTCTTGAAGTTTTCTTATACTTTTACCTTTTTAGAAAATCAACCAATGATGATGCATGCTCTATAATCATGAAACACTTCCATTCCTAGATATGGTAAAATACTTGTGACTTTTAACATAAAAATTAACCACAATATTTTTTCCAAAAGAGGAACAAAACTGCAACAGCTGTAAAGAGATTCAGAAATCAGAACCAGTGAATAACATGGAAACTAGGCTTGCTATGACTAATAATAATTCCATTAACAAGATAGAAATCCTAATGTCACTTTCTTTCATTTACTAATGTGTACTTTTGGGATTTCTACAGCATTTATATACAAAACATGAGACTGCTGTGTTCAGTGTATTTAAATTGTATATTAACTGAATGAAACACTAATCTTAACAGATATAAAAGTCAGGTATAAGGGAAACATATGCAGTGTTTTCCGCTTGGGAGTGTGTCAGTGATGGTGTGATAGAACAGGACCTAGAGCAAAACAGTGGAGCTTCATTGTTTCATTGCTTTTATTGTTCATAAAAAAGAAACTTTTATTTCTTATATTTGCCAGCTATGTGACTTTGGGCATATTTTTAAATTCTAAGAACATCAACTGTATTGTTTATAAAATAGGACTTACAGTGCCTCCTTTAGAAAGTCATTATCTGAAGTTCATATGGATGCGACAGTGAACTGTAACTATGACTGTAATGATAATGTGAACTTTTACAACTGAAACTGTAAACTTAAAAAGGAAAAATGAAAACATAATGTTATAAGATAGGCAATGATTTCTCTAATCTTGGAAAGTTAATGAAGTAGCATTAAAAATATTATATATTAAAATGAGAATTTATTCTCCATATGCAAATGAAAATAACTCATTTTAACTTATGTATGGTATCATAAAGCTAATACAAATATACAAAGAATAATTTAATGAACTTCTTTTTAACCCTAGTATATATTGTCCAAGTATAATTTTTTGCAAAACATTCCTTTGAAGCTTTCTTTATAGCCCATCCCCCATCTTGTTTCCTTCCTCTCCAATAATTAACCAGAATCACATCCTTCCTACTTTTAGCATCTTTACCTATGTGAATTTCTATAAAACACATATTATTTCAAATGTCATTTAAAGATCTGTTTTTTTCATATACAAAACTCTGTATTTGTGCTCTTTGTTTATATACATAGATCTAGCTCATTCAATTAAACATCTGAATAGCATTATCTGGTATAAACATAGCATGCTGCTGCTGCTGCTGCTAAGTCACTTCAGTCGTGTCTGATTCTGTGTGACCTCATAGACGGCAGCCCACCAGGTTCTCCCGTGTCTGGGATTCTCCAGGCAAGAATACTGGAGTGGGTTGCCATTTCCTTCTCCAATGCATGAAAGTGAAAAGTTAAAGTGAGGTCGCTCAGTCATGTCCGACTGTTAGCATATTCAATCAAATTATTTCTATGGCTTCCCTTGTGGCTCAGGCGGTAAGGCATCTGCCTACAATGCAGGAGACCAGGGTTCGATCCCCTGGGTCAGGAAGTTCCCCTGGAGAAGGAAATGGCAACCCACTCCAGTATTCTTGCCTGGAAAATCCCACGGATGGAGGAGCCCGGTAGGCTACAGTCCATGGCGTCGCAAAGAGTTGGACACGACTGAGCCACTTCACTTCTCAGTTCAGTTCAGTTCAGTCGCTCAGTTGTGTCCGACACTTTGCGACCCCGTGAATCGCAGCACTCCAGGCCTCCCTGTCCGTTACCAACTCCCGGAGTCCACTCAGACTCACATCCATCAAGTCAGTGATGCCATCCAGCCATCTCATCCTCTGTCATCCCCTTCTTCTGCCCCCAATCCCTCCCAGCCTCAGAGTCTTTTCCAATGAGTCAACTCTTTGCATGAGGTGGCCCAAGTACTGGAGTTTCAGCTTTAGCATCAGGTTCCTTTAAATTCACTATTTTAAATAATGTCTTTAGTAGGATCCCTGTACATGGTCCCCTGTGCACAGACACAAAAATAGTATTAGGCTGTATGATCAAAGTACAATTGCTGAGGAGCTTAGGCTTCCTTAGTGGCTCAGACGGTTAAGAATCTGCCTGCAATGCAGGAGATCCCAGATTGGATTCCTGGGTCAGGAAGATCCCCTGATAAGGGAATGGCAACCCACTCCAGTATTCTTGCCTGGAGAATTCTATGGACAGAGGAGCCCCGTAGGCTATAGTCCATGGGGTCGCAAAGAGTCAAACACAACTTAGTGACTAACATTTTTAATGTTTAAAACCAATAGGTATCTTAAAGAGATTATTTTGATGGCTTGAACTCACTTTTTGAGGCATAGTTAGCCAATAAGTGGTAAGACTACAAGTAGATCCAAAGCCTCCTGAATCTTATTTCTGTGCACTTGATACTGTGTCACCATGCTTCATCCATCTGTGTGTTTTTCTTCACTACCAGATGCTTGTACATTTATTCTCAGTACTATCCACAAAGTACCCTCTTCAGTTCAGTTCACTTCAGTTCAGTCACTAAGTCGTGTCCAACTCTTTGCGACCCCATGAATCGCAGCACGCCAGGCTTCCCTGTCCATCACCAACTCCCGGAGTTTACCCAAACTCATGTCCATCGAGTCAGTAATGCCATCCAGCCATCTCATCCTCTGTCATCCCCTTCTCCTCCTGCCCCCAATCCCTCCCAGCATCAGGGTCTTTTCCATTGAGTCAACTCTTTACATCAGGTGGCCAAAGTATTGGAGTTTCAGCTTCAGCATCAGTCCTTCTAATGAACACTCAGGACTGATCTCCTTTAGGATGGACTGGCTGGATCTCCTTGCAGTCTAAGGCTTATTATTAATCAAATGGCCCTCTAATATCATTGAGTAGGCATTTACCAGGACATAGGAATGCAAATCAGGAGACTTCAGCTGTACTATCAGCGTTCAGTAATCTGTGGTCACTGCACACCTCACTTAGTTTCCATTTCTCCACCTCCTTCTTAGACCTCATTTTGGCCCCAAAAATATCTCACAGTAGCACCTCTTCTTAACTATCTAACAGGCATCTTAGCTTTAACACACTGAGAAGTGAACTCTTCTTCTATTGCCTCTCATTCTGTTCTCCCCAAGCCTTTTCCATCACAGTAAATAACATCTCGACAAGAAACACTGAGTAGCTCAAGACAAAAATAAATAAATAAATAAAGTAATTCTTTATGACACACACTAACTCTCAATATTAAATATTTTATCAAGTTACCTATATTCTGCTGAAAGTGAAAATTTCGCTCAGTCGTGTCCAACTCCTTGTGACACCCCAAAGAATATTGCAATAAGGAGTTCAAGATCTAAGCCACAGTCAGCTCCTGGTCTTGTTTTTGCAAACTGTATAGAGTTTCTCCATCTTTGACTGCAAAAAATATAATAAATCTGATTTTGGTATTGACCATCTGGTGATGTCCATGTGTAGAGTCATCTCTTGCGTTGTTGGAAGAGGGTGTTTGCTAGGACCACTGCATTCTTTTGGTAAAACTCTGTTAGTTTTTTCTCTGCTTCATTTTGTACTCCAAGGCTAAATTTGCCTCTTATTGCAGGTATCTCTTGACTTTCTACTTTTGCATTATAGTCCCCTATAAAGAAAGGGACATCTCTTTGGGGAGTTAGTTCTAGAAGGTCTTGTAGGTCTTCACAGAACCATTCAACTTCAGGTTCATCAGCATTACTGGTTGGGGCATCAACTTGGATTACTGTGATATTGAATGGTTCACCTTGGAAACAAACAGAGATCATTCTGTCATTTATGAGATTGTACCCAAGTACTGCATTTCAGACTCTTTTGTTGACTATGAGGGCTATTCCATTTCTTCTAAGGGACTGTTGCCCACAGTGGTAGGTATAATGGTCATCTGCATTAAATTTGCCAATTCCAGTCCATTTTTGTTCACTGATTCCTAAAATGTCTATATTCACACTTGCCATCTCTTGTTTGACCACTTCCAATTTACCTTGATTCATGGACCTAACATTCTAGGTTTCCTATGCAATGTTGTTCTTTACAGCATCAGATTTTACTTCCATCACCAGTTACATACAAAACTGGGTGTTGTTTTCACTTTGACTCCGTCTCTTGATTTTTCTGGAGTTATTTCTCCACTGATCTCCAGTAGCATTTTGGGCACCTACTGACCTGGGGAGTTCATCTTTCAGTGTTGTATCTTTTTGCCTTTTCATACTGTTCATAGGGTTCTGAAAGCAAGAATACTGAAGAGGTTTTCCATTCCCTTCTCTTTCTTAAATTGAAGAAAGTCGGAAAAACCACTAGACCATTCAGGTATGACCTAAATAAATTCCTTACAATTATATAGTGGAAGTGAGAAATAGATTCAAAGGATTAGATATGATAGACAGAGTGCTTGAAGAACTATGGATGGAGATTTGTGACATTGCACAAGAGGCAGTGATCAAGATCATCCCCAAGAAAAACAAATGCAGAGAGGCAAAATGGTTGTCTGAGGAGCCATTACAAATAGCTGAGAAAAGAAGAGAAGTGAAGGGCAAAGGAGAAAAGGAAAGATATACTTATCTGAATGCAGAGTTCCAAAGAATAGCAAGGAGAGATGAGAAATCCTTCCTCAGTAATTAATGCAATGAAATAGAAGAAAACAATAAAATAAGAAAGACTGGAGATGTCTTCAAGAAAATTAGAGATAACAAGGGTACATTTCATGCAAAGATGGGCACAATAGAGGACAGAAATGGTATAACCTAACAGAAGCAGAAGATACTAAGAAGATGTGGCAAAAATACATAGAAGAACTATAAAACAAAGATCTTCATGACCCAGATAACCACGATGGTGTGATCACTCACCTAGATCCAGACATCCTAGAGTGTGAAGTCAAGTGGGCCTTAGGAAGCATCACTATGAACAAAGCTAGTGAGAGTGATGGAATTCCAGTTGAGCTATTTCAAATCCTAAAAGATGCTGCTGCTAAAGTGCTGCACTCAATAGGCCAGCAAATTTGAAAAATTCAGCAGTGGCCACAGGACTGGAAAAGGTCAGTTTTCATTCCAGTGCCAAAGAAGGGCAATGCCAAAGATTGATCAACCTACCACACAATTGCACTCATCTCACACGCTTGCAAAGTAATGCTCAGATTCTTCAAGCTAGGCTTCAACTGTACGTGAACCGAGAACTTTCATATGTTCAAGATGGATTTAGAAAAGCAGAACAAGAGATAAAATTGTCAACATCCACTGGATCATTGAAAAAGCAACAGAGTTCAAAAAAATCTACTTCTGCTCTATTGACTATGCCAAAGCCTCTGACTGTGTGGATCACAACAAACTGTGGAAAGTTCTCAAAGAGATGGAAATACTAGTCCACCTTACCTGCCTCCTGAGAAATCTGTATGCAAGTCAAGAAGAAACAGAACAAGACATGTAAAAACAGACTGGTTCCAAATTGGGAAAGGAGTACAGCAAGGCCATATATTGTAACCCTGCTTATTTTACTTCTATCATGCGAAATGCCAGGCTGGATGAAGCAAAGGCTGGAATCAAGATTGCTTGGAGAAATATCAATAACTTCAGATATGCAGATGATACCACCGTTATGGCAGAAAGTGAAGAATAACAAAAGAGCCTCTTGATGAAAGTGAAAGAGGAGAGTGAAAAAGTTGGCTTAAAGCTTGCATTCAGAAAACTAAGATCATGGCATCCAGTCACATCACTTCATGGCAAATAGATGGGGAAACAATGAAAACAGTGAAAGACTTCATTTGGGGGGGCTCCAAAATTACTGCAGATGGTGACTGCAGCCATGAATTTAAAAGGCACTTACTCCTTGGAAGAAAAGCTATGACCAACCTAGGCAGCATATTAAAAAGCAGAGACATTACTTTGCCAACAAAGGTTCATCTAGTCAAAGCTATGGTTTTTCCAGTAGTCATGTATGGATGTGAGAGTTGGACCCTAAAGAAAGCTGAGTGCTGAAGAATTGATGCTTTTGAACTCTGGTGTTGGAGAAGACTCTTGAGATTCTCTTGGACTGCAAGGAGATTAAACCAGTCAATCCTAAAGGAAATCAGTCCTGAATCGTCATTGAAAGGACTGATGCTGAAGCTGAAACTCCAATACTTTGGCCACCTGATGTGAAGAACTGACTCACTGGAAAAGACCCTGACGCTGGGTAAGATTGCAGGCAGGAGGAGAAGGGGATAGCAGAGGATGAGACGGTTGGATGGCATCACCAACTCCATGGACATGAGTTTGAGCAGGCTCTGGGAGTTGGTGATGAACAGGGAAGCCTGGCATGCTGCAGTCCATGGGGTCGCAAAGAGTCAGACACAACAGAGGGACTGAACTGCACTGAACTGATGAACTATTGCCTGCCAGACTCCTCTGTCCATGGAATTCTCCATGCCAGAATACTGGCATGGTTGCCATTCCCTTCTCCAGGGGCTCTTCCCAACCCAGGGATCAAACCAGGGTCTCCTCCATTGCAGGTGGATTCTTTCCCATCTTACACCAGTGAAGCCCTAGCCACCACACTCCTATTCCAAGCCTGAATATCTGGTTTGATGGTATTATGCTCTTCTTCCCTCTTCATACCATTCTCTAAATAGTACTTAGAAATTTATTTAAAAATGTAAATTGGCTCATCTCATCACTAGCTTAAAGCCTACCCATGAAAGTCTCCTCATTACTCTTAAAATTCAAATCCCCTACCAAGGTCTATCTAGTCTCATCTTGTCCAATTTTCTCCTGGTCCATCCAACCTAAAATAAGCCTCCATCCCCTTATTCATGCTCTGTGTCACCAGTAATTCTCCTTGATTACTTTCTATTATTTTGCTAGTGTTGCTATAATAAAATACCACAAACTGTATGAATGGAAATATTTTGTTTCCCAGTTCTGAAGTCTGAAATCTTGAGGTCAGCAGACTTGGTTCCTTCTGAGAGCTTTAAGGAAGACTATCCCATGCCATTCTTCTAGATTCTGATAGTTTGCTAGCCATCTTTGGAATTCCTCTGATATCTGTCTTCATGTTCACCTGGTGTTCATACCTGTATTAAAATTTCCTCCTTTTATAATAAGACACCAGTCATAATGCATTAGGGGCCCAGCCTGCTCCAGTGCACCCTCATCTTAAATTAGCTAATTATATCTGCAATGTACCTATTTCCAAATCAGATCACATTTTGAGGAACTTGGAGTTAGGAATTAAATATATGAATTTGGGGAGAGGACACAATTTAATTTATAGTAAGCACTTTTCAAAATGTATTATATCTATATGTGTATGTTTGCTTTTTGTTTTAGTGACCATTTCCTCTACCAGACAGTTTTTCTTTTACTTTTTTTTCAGAAAGATATACTCAGTGACCTCAACAACTCTGGCAGTTGATAGTTGATAAATATTTACTGTTTTTCTACATATGTCATTATGTCATTTATAAAGTTCATTGATGTTCTGAATTTTGTGATTTTGCTTTCTCTATGCCCAATTTTATCATCACAATTTTATCCAATGCCATCCTAGGGCAAATTTTTCGAAATGTAAACCATATGTCAGAATGAGGCAAACATAAATCCCGTTTTGTTTTATGACTTCCTAAATAATTCAAACCAAAATATGTATGCTTTTAGAAAGGAGATGGAAGTAGTACCATAGTTCACTTAGTAATTTTTCAACCAGCTTTCAATTTACTTTAGCTCTGAGGAATGAGATTTAAGAATAATAATATAAAATGTAACCCCACTATTTTATGCTGGATGAGAGAAACTTGAGAGAATGCCCCTCCATGGTTCAAAGATCACTGGCTTATACCGTACTGTTCATAGAGGAACTGTCCTTCTGTCCATCTCACTCCAAGCAAGAGACCTGAACCCTGTAATAGCCTACTAAATCCTGCATTTATTATACATTTCCTCAGCCTTCTTTTACTCTCCCTTTTTACCAGTTCCATCTTCTATGCTGTCAAAAAAGCATGAGTCTCTTGTTTTAAGAAGGCTTGTTTTAAATCTTCCTAATCTATTATTGGATCTGGTCTCTCAACTCAAACTCCTTGATATTTTATTCAGCCTCTTTAAATCAATCATGTCACCTCTACTAGATGAATCTTCCCAAAATGCCATTTTCATTATAGCACTTCTCTGACTTAAAACTATACTGGTCACCTATTGGATCAAGTTTAAGATTCAATATCACCTAATGGATCAAGTTTAAGATTCTAAGTCTCCATTAACTAGCCTCAGATTGCTCATCCCTTTTTTAACTTCCACTATGTCTCAGACTTATGCCATCTGCTTTATTCTTTCAACAACTCTTGCCAATTTCAACTCTCTTGCTTTATTTATGCTGCTTTTCCAAGTGAGAAAGACCTGCCTACTTCTTCCTGAAAAATCCAGCTCTATCCAGTCATTGAGCTCCTGCTAAGGAAGTTCTCATGAGGTTGATTCTTCCAGTCCATAAAATATTCTCTGTCTCAAGTTCTGCAGCAATTTTATTTAGGAAGCAATGAGGAAATATATATATATATATAATTTAGTTAGATGAGTGAACATTAAACTTTTGGTTCATCTGTGCTTTTTGGCATTCTTCTTATCTCTATAAATAGACAACCAACTTCAGTACCCTTCAGAATTAAGCCTGAGCTACATGGAATCAATAAAGGCAAATCTTTAAACAAGACTCTGTTTATTTCATGTATAAGCTATTCTCTTTATATTTTTCTTTTGCACTTTTTAAATTTCAATGCCTAAGTACTTTCATCACAACAGCTAATGTAGAACATACACACAATTGCAAGATTTCATATAAAATACATTACATCTAAAATAAACCTAGTGCTCGTGCTGTCGCTTCTGTCATGTCCAACTGTTTGCAACCCTGTGGGCCGTACCCCGCCAGGCATTGCTCTCCATGAGGATTTCCTGGCAAGAATACTGGAGTGGGCGCCATTCCCTCCTCCAGGGGATCTTCCCCATCCAGGAATAGAACATGCATCTCTTGGGTCTCCTGTATTGCCAGGCAGGTTCTTTACCACAGGCGCCACCCGGGAAGCCCAAAATAAACCCAGAGAAGGTCTATATCACTTAGTAGAAAGCCTTTACAAACACATGCCAGCAGAAATTATGTAAATTGTAAAGCTATAGAAAGTTCATGAAAAAACATACTTTGTATCTAGCTGCTCTAATTCTTTAATCACATGTAACATATTAAAGGAATATTTTGCTCCTGACTCATGATTCAACTTCACACTTGCAGTGTAACACTGATATGAGGGAAACAGAGGGAACAAGGATAAAAGAATGTTAGTAGACTACAAAAGTGTGTTAATTAAGAATGTATTTATTTAAAAATACCAAGAATAATCTTCCCATATAAAAAGCACATATGAAAAGTGGAAATACATAAATGTTTGGCATGTATTCATCACAATGTTAATCTTGTGATGCTTTAAAAAACTCTGAATAGTGGAAAAGTTTACACTTTTGATTTACTGTTCAGTCTGTCATCGTAGGCTGACACCCTATCCCATTATACAGACCAGGTGGCCTAGCCACATGTGGCTATTGTATTATATACCCCAAATATGGCTAGATCAAAGTGAAAACACGTTGAATTTTGAAGTTTTAGTTAAAAATTGCGGTGTCTCAGTTTTCTGTTGAAATGATAATACTATACTGTGTGTGTGCGTGTGCTTATTTGCTCAGTTGCATCTGACTTTTTGCAAACTCTTTGCTCTGCAGCCCGCCAGGTTCCTCTGTCCATGGGATTTTCCAGGCAAGAATACTGAAGTGGGTTGCCATTTCCTCCTCCTGGGATCTTCCAGACTCAGGGATTCAACCTGTGTCTCTTGTGTTTTCTCCATTGAAGGCAGATTCTTTACTTGCTGAGCCACCAAGGAAGCCATAATATTGTACATATTAAGCAAAATTTGCAAAACACTAAAATTCACCTATGTGTTTTCTACTCTTCTTAATGAGGAGTTACAAAATTTTAAACTGCACACATAGCTTAAATTATATTTCTGTTGGACTATGTTGATCTAGACTTCATAAGACCTCATAAACTTTCAGTAAAGCCCTTTATATGAATAAGTGAAGACATTCCATAATGAGTTAAAGTAGCTGTATCTTGCTGCAATTATTTATTTTCTGTTTACAATATTAAATGTTTAAAACCATATTTTTTAATTTTAGAAAATTTTGATTTTTGCTCAAAAAGTCTGACTTTTTTCCAGTATATTACTGCCATTCACATTATTTATACCATGCAGCACAAATAAGTTTTTTCAAGATTGTGTACATGACACATTAAAACATGCCTGTTTAAAATAAAATCCAACTTTTCAATTTTCAACATAAAGCAAATGACACTTTCCATATGTAATTTAAAATTAGATGATCTTCTCTTTGAATTGAGTACATGTTTTGACATTGAGAAATAATTATGGACCCTGACAGAATGTGAAAGCAAGATTAGTTTTCTAGCAGTGCAAGGATATAGAAATTCTAAGCAGCACTTTTTATCCAGAAAATTGTAGAACTGGCCAATGAAATCCAGCCCAACCCTCTTATTTTATAGATGAACTATCAGATGCCTTGAGAGGTTAAAAGACTGCTCATTGTCACAGTGAGATCACTGTGATCCCCATCCAATTCTCTTCCCCTTGTAGCACATGATTCTTTCTTCACTCTGAATTTACTTCATAAGACACATCCATAATGACTAACTGAACTGAGTTCCAAACAAGTTATCAAATTCCTGAAACAGCATATAAGACAAATAATCAGTAGAACAGAGCAAAAAAAAAAAAAATTCCTTAAATTCAATGAGAATAGTGAAATAAATGATGGCAATCATCAATAACAACAAATTGCTTTTTTTTAAGCATAACTTCCAAGAATACCATTTTCGTTTTATTTATTTTATACTTCTAAGAGTGTACATGTTTTTCCTTCTGTATTTGAGCATTTTCCCTAATTACACACTTAAATATATGCAATGGAGTCACTCCGAATCCTCATGCCTTTCCTCCTTCTAATTTTTAAACTCTTTAGAATCATTATTTCTAATCATGATCTATGAGTATCTTATATGATTTTTAATATTTCAGGCAATTCTCCTTAATAACCGAATCATGATTATAAGTGTTCTGAGAATAGCTACTATGTTTTATAAACCATTATTATCCTAAGAGACTTTTGTCAGAGGTGTAAAACCCAGCAGGATGCATTGTGCGGACAATAATAGACAAAAGCTGATGGACTAGTAGAAATAGTCTTCCTTCCTTCCTTCCTTCCTGAGTTTGTGATAGGAAGACAAATATGTTTCAGATGCTGAAGGAAAGATATGTGCTGATGGCATTAGCAATTGGCAATACATACTATTGATTATGGGCTTCCTAGGTGGCTCAGTGTTAGAGAACCTACCTCTCAATGCTAGAGATACAGGGTGAAACCCTGGGTAGGGAAGATCCCCTGGAGGAGGGCATGGCAGTATTCTTGCCTGGAGAATCTGATGGACAGAGGAGCCTGGCAGGCTACAGTCCATAGGGTCGCAAAGAGCTGGACACAACTGAAGTGACTGAGAACTCATGCATTGCTGATTGTGTGTAATAAGGACCCCTGATCAAATATAGAAGTAAGGAGCCAGGCCACACTGATCTCCAGGCTCAGATTCTGTGATGTTTACCCAAACTTTGTGGCCTCACATCTCTGCACTATATTTCTGGATTACAGGTCAGAGCACTTTACAGACAATGTCATATTTACCTTTATGGTATTCTCTGATTGTTGAGAAGGGGCTAATGCTTAGCCCATTTCCCTTTATTGCCACAGGGAAAAATATAAGCAAAGAGAGCCTGAATCATTTATACGGAGCTGTACCATAAGGCAAAAAAAGAGGCAGGTGCAGGTCTCAGATGGTTGTCTAAGTCCACATTCCACGCTCTATCTGCTAGATAATCCTGCCTTCCCTCTCAATAGAATATTTCCCTAGATAGTTCCTGAAACATTTATAGCAGAAGCCTGCAGAGTCTCTGTTATAGAAGTTTGTGGAAAACTTCCAGGCATCTAAAAATGTAAGAAATGGCCACATTTCACTTTGGGTATTCACATTTGAGAAATGATGTTTTTTTTCCTCCCCTCAAATATTCAAAAGTTTGATCTAAGGCAAAAGTTTTACTATTCCTCCCTAAACTGGAGGAATGAAAACACCCATGAATTTTCATCAGTTTGCTGTAGGCAGAAATTTGCCAGTTTGAGGGAAAATGGCTTAAAAATCGAAGCCGAGATGAAATACTTGAACTTCTTGTGTGAACCTATGAAAGCAATATTTTTCTTTATCAGCTGATATGAAGGTTTGCACAACCCTACATTACTTCAGTATAAAAATGACTTTTCCTGTCTAAAATGTCACAAAACTGTTTGGATTTTCCAGAAAACACTCGAAAAAAGGTTCTCGTCCCCTTAATTTTGTCATATGCCATCTTTTCCCTTTTATTTGTTATCTATTTCCATACTTAATAGAAATTCCCTATAACTAACTTCCTGTATCCTTCCCTATGAAGTATGCTTTGGGAAAAGTTGTAAATGGGATAAAACTGGAAAACTTTTCCTTTCTCAGAGTGTCAAACCCTGCATAGACTGGATAGTTGCTGCCTATCTAGCTAGAGACTATAATCATATTGAATGCAGTTGAGCCCCTGACTGAGTCCCACCCTGAAACATGAATGTTGGGTTGGCATTTGCCCAAATTACCAACTGCATCATGTCAACCTGGTATTGGTTTAGGCCATTTGGATGTCAGTAATAATTACCATAGGCAAAGGTACTTATGCTGCAATGTGGTTCTTCCACTAATGGGACCAGAAGGATCCACTGGGTGAAACCTTGATCTATTTATTTCTTTGCCACCCCCAGCTGGCAAGTCAGTTTTACTTTTATGGCATGTATTTAATTAAATCCATTTCTCAAAGATTTTTTTAAATTTCAGACCAACATATATTTCTAGAGGCATCAACTACCTGAAACCTGCTATAATAAATGCCATAAAGTATTTATGCTGATAATGATATTAGTAATATAAACAAGAATTTACATATCCATCCAATCACAGGCATTTATTTGTTCAAGAAATTAGTTAGAATTATGTGTGCTTCCTATTCAACTGACTTACCAGTGAAGGATGCAATAATCCTTTCAGTAATATTCTCCTTCCATAAAGCATCTTGTGAGCTTTCTTAATTATTAGAATTTGAAGCCAGTGGAAAGACTAAACCAAGTAGACATATCAGAATATCGATACAAGTGGAGGTTTTGACTTCAGTATTTTTGCCCCATAAATATCTCTACTTTACTTTCTAACATAGATCATCCCTTAGAAGTATTCTATTGTCAGACAGCCATGTGTTTTGAGTTGCTTGTTTAATAGTTGTGGGGACATAGTAAATATTCACACACTCTTGTTGGCTTATCCTTCCTGTCTTATATTAAGGAAGAAAAAATGAAATGTTGCTGGGTGGATTAGAGCACTGACCATCATCAACAATTGAAGAAAAGCCAGTCGGTATTTATAAGAAGCAAGAAATACTCATGGTCTTATTAGAACTACAAAGCAGTCTAGATAAAGGATACAGTTTACTTAAACTCCACAAATTGACCTACGTTTTCAATCGCCACCAAAGTATAATGCAGGTTCTCTGAGAAACAGATGCCAAGACAAGATCAGATGGGCAAGAGGTTTGTTAAGGGAAATGCCTATGAGAAAATTAGAAAGGAACCGGGAGGTCTTAAAGAGTCTTCAGATCAAGATGTTTATCTGACTCTTGAGAAGAAGAAAAGAAATACTTGAAGGCAGATCTAAGAAAGTCTGGCATTGTCAAGGACCAATAGGAAAGACTGAGCCAAAAAGGCCCAAAAAAGGAGTTCTGTATCTCCAGGAATGACCTAGCCTGCTGCTGTCAGCACAGCTCTCAGCCTTGGCTGGGAATAGTGATAGGGATTGTCAGCCTTGGTTTGATAGTGGCGATGGCTTTCAGAGCACAGCAATAGGAACCATTGCTGAACTATGCTCTGCTCTTTTGGAACTTTTGAGAAACATAATTTGATGGATGCCACAGGCCACCTCTTGCATCACATACATTTACTTTACTCTCTACTTGGGGAGCATCTTATCCAGGGTTCCCATGGGCCTCTCTACCTGACGAGAAACTCAAAAGAGGCAGTTTTGATGCAGTCAATATAATCTCGAGATAACAACTGATATTTAAACTATCCCTCCTCTGTTATCCATTCACAATTCCCTTTATACTCAGTGATCATCTCAGCACATTGTTGGTGGTGCACCTCAATACTAGCACAACCCAAACCTTCTTCCCTGGGAAGTATGTATCCTTTTTCATACTGTTTGTGGGGTTCTTGAGGCAAGAATACTGGAGTTGTTTGCCATTCCCTCCTGTAGTGGACTGATGCTTAAGCTGAAGCTCCAATACTGTGGCCATTTCATGTGAAAAGCCAACTCAGTGGAAAAGACTCTGATGCTGGGAAAGATCAAAAGCAAAAGAAGAAGGGGTAAGCAGAGGTGAGATTATTAGATGGCATCACCAACTCAATGGACATGAATTTGATCAAACTCTGGGAGATAGTGAAGGGCAGGGAAGCCTGGCATGCTGCAGTCCATGAGATTGCAGAAAGTCAGATGTGTCTCAGTGACTGAACAACAACTGTATCCCTGGTTAACCAGACCCTCAGATGATGGCTGCTACACATATCTATTCATAGTTACAACTGGGCAGGTGAATACTAGGAGGTGCCCACCTGAACAAACTGGGTTCTACATGTATTTTTCATCACTCTTACTGCCTGAAGAGTAGCCCTGTGGTCTCTTATTATCGAGGTCAATTGCCTCTGCCAGTATGATGACATCTCTTCTACCCTGGTGGTCTCTGGCTACAAAGAATCCAAAATGCCCAGACAGCAGCATTGCATGCACTTCAATGGAACCTCTTCTGTGTCCCCCAGCAAAAGTATGTCCCCTTTGCTTATAAAGACCAACTCTTCAAAGCCCAGAGTACTGTATATAGAAAAATAAACTCCCCCACCTAGTTATGGAGCATGATGGTCAATGAGGATAATCCTATTTCCATGCTATGGTTCCCAGATCTCCATATTCTTTCCTTAGGGACACACAGCATCACAGGGAAGTCTATAACTTAATGAATACACTACATGCTGAGGATTTTGTTGTTATTTAGGCACGCAGTCATGTTCAACTCTTTGAGACCCCATGGACTGCAGTACACCAGATTTCCCTATCCTTCACCATCTCCCAGAGCTTGCTCAAACTCATGTCCATTGAGTCAGTAATGCCATCCAACCATCTCATCCTCTGTCATTCCCTTCTCCTCCTGCCTTCAATCTTATCAAGCATCAGGGTCTTTTGTAATGAGTCAGCTCTTTGCATCAGGTAGCCAAGGTATTGGAGCTTCAGCCTCAGCATCAGTCCTTCCAATGAATATTCAGGATTGATTTCCTATAGGATTGACTGGTTTGATCTCCTTGCAGTCCAAGGGACTCTCAAGAGTCTTCTCCAACACCACAGTCCAAAAGCATCAATTCTTCAGCACTCAGCCTTCTTTATAGTCCAACACTCACATCCATACATGACCACTGGAAAAACCCTGAGGGCTCTGTTTAATTTCAGAGTATTGCCTGTAGATTGACAATTTGGCTAGATTTCTCTAGTTCTGTGGGACTTACTGACTCTAGATGGTGCACTGTGTGATACAACCAGCAGATGCCAAGGTCATACGGCTTTTACCTAACCTCTTTCACTGTGAGGTGTGCCCACTGTTTGGATGTTATGGGTTCAGTATTTGAAAATTGGCTCATATATGAGTACCAAGCAAGATATTTTTACTTTGCTGGGGGGGAATTGTCTTTACTTCTCAGCCTCCCTATCCTCCCTCCTTTCCTTTTTATTTTTGGGTTACAGTTATTAAACACCGTTCTTGTTGCCAGGGATGCCACTTTTCAATAACCACCTTTACCACTCCCCATGGGCCAAGCTCATTTGGCTGCCCCTTTGACCTTGCTTATCTTTAGAATAATTGTGTCCTCCTGGCATTTGATGTGTAATTCTGATACCTGGCTTCTAAAGACTGTATCTGCTTTTTCTACCACCAGCTCTGGCCTACAAAAGAGGCCCTACAGAATTTCTGATGCTAGTGTCCCTCTCACCAGCATTTTGATGATTGCCTTAGAGAATAATGTGACCTCTGGTTTCTTCTGTGGAACACAGTAATCTGCTGGATTTTCTGGCCTCACATAAGGTATCCACCCCAGTATGCCTGTTTCCCTCAGCCTCCTTATTCCTGCCTCTAATGTTAGACAACACAAGTCAGACATTTTTACTCCACTTAACATTGATCATCACTTTCCTTTAGGTATCCAAGAGCCACTGCAGCCATGAGCTTACTTCATCTCCTAGGTCCTTTCTAGGATATGTCTTGTCCCAGGAAAATCAATTAACTGTCCCAAGTCAAGAATACTTGCTGACACAGTCTTACATTCTGGCCTCTTTAATGAAGCATCTTCAAAATCCCATCCCAAGAGTATTATCCTAGCTCATGTATGTATAACCTATTTCTTTCAACTCATTCATTATACAACAGTCTCTTTCCTTCTTTATGAAACCCAATATGGTTATCCTGGGACCTACCAATTACCAGCCTGCAGCCAGAAGTGGAGAAGGGGATCATCTGTTTCCTTCAGAGGAGAGTTTTGTTTTGTTTCAACAGCCACCATTCCTGCTTCACATCTACCATGTGCCCAGTTCTTCCATCCATCATGTTATTTATTCTGCACAGTCAATTGCCCCACCAGGACCAGGACCTTCAAGAAACTGAGGTACAGAAAGGTTAAGTCACTTGTCCAAGTTCCCCAGCAGGTAAGTGTTAGAGGAGGGATCCCAGTTCAGATCTTCCAAGCCCATGTTCTTCCCACTTTGCCACCAGTGGCTCTCAGTGAAGGGTATTTGCTGCAGCTCTCAAGTGAGAAAATAGTGATTTTTATGGAAGTGCCTAAAGGGTGTTACAAGGCAGGGTTGGATTTAAGTGGTGTTGCTAACAGCAGTCAAGACCTTTCAAGGTTCCCAGGTTCTTCTCAGCCTAGAGACCCACATATGCCAGACAGGCAGACTTTCACAATTCCATGGACACAAACACCAGATCCAAGGAGATATGCATTCACCTAATTGTGATGTGAATGTGTAAGTGTACATAGGCTCTTAATCACAAATCATGCAATCCCACCAGAGGGGTAGACCATCCTGGGGCATGTACATACTCAGACACACTCACCATCTGCTTCTCACACATACACACACAACACTCACTCAGGATGCTGAGGCAGGTGATGGAAAGAAGGACTCTGATTGGGTTGTCTGAGGCTGGTGATGATGGATATAGTTGTATGACCCTGACTAGCAGACAACCATCTTGAAATGGTAAAGATGCTTTCATTTCTACTGTGGTCACCTTGAGCAGTGGGGGAGAAGGGGGGCAATATCAGATAGGGCAATAACAGAAGGGTAGGCAATATCCACTCACACCCACTTGGTACAGCAGACCGGGGAGCAAGACCAAGATGGAGGCAACCAGAGCAATGTCTGCTGACAACATAGCAGTCAGTGATCAAGCAGGGGAAATGGCCAGGCCAGCCAGCATCAGGATGGTGACCAGGAGACAAGGCCAGCTAGCAGCACCACAAGGGCATCATCACCTCCAGCACTGTGCAGCTGACACATGAAGTTCACATCCTGCTCAGCTGAGCTCATCAGCTGCTTAACCAGAACCAGCAGAGCAACCAGTAGACAGCACAGTGACTACCACTTGCTGCCACTTGCCCAAGTAGCCACTGGTGGAGGATTATAGCAGCGCCATGCCAGCCACAAGGCCTTCAGTGAAAATGATAGCTCTCTCTCAAGAAGGCAGTCCACCTCTGAAGCCCAGAGGGTTCAGGACAAGTGCAGAAATAACATCAAGGAATCCCCATCCTGTATTTCAGGGCCTCGGGTTTTCCCAGCCAGCACCCTGGCCTTGGCACAGCCAAGCAGAACACTGGGTGATCACTCAGATGCCACCGAAGCCCTACAGCTCTGTGAGATCGTCAGCCTGTTGCATATCTCTGCCTATGTTTTCACTACAGGAAATAAAAGCCTCTTTGTAAGATACCAAGGCTTGTTAGCAGCCCTCAGTTTCTTACTATCCCTCCACAGGGCATAAATACACTTAGAAGGAACTAGCCAAGTTCACTATCTTTATAAGCATTGTTAACACACAGCTGTCAAATGCCTGAATCCTCATCCCCATCACAGCATTCTTCTCCACTGAGATAGTTTCCCGCCACCAGCAATAAACTCCTTAGCAATTAACACTGCCTTGGCTCAGATGGTAAAGCATCTGTCTACAATGTGAGGGACCTGGGTTCGATCCCTGGGTTGGGAAGATTCCCTGGAGAAGGAAGTGGCAACCCACTCCAGTACTCTTGCCTTGAAAAGCCCATGGATGGAGGAGCTTGGTGCAGGCTACTATCCACGGGATCACAGAGTCGGGCACAACTGAGCGACTCCACTTTCTTTGTTTCTTTCTTTCTTATGAGGCAGTGTCATTGCCCCACCTACCAAACAGGACAGTATCCTTCCTCTTCACCCACAAGGCGATGATTAAGCCAGTCCTAAACCCCGTCTTGTTTTTCTTTTTGGATAGCTCCTGACTCCACTGGTGTTATTTGGGTACTGTGAGAAGCAGATGACACCGAGACACAATTAGATGTCCAAAAGTTTGTTTTCTTTTATTTTAGGGAAAACATCTATGAAGGAAACTGTGGAAGGAGCTGGAGGAGACTGGGAGGGCTGACAGAATGCAGGGCTAACCCTTGTGAGGGGAAAGAGAAGAAAGAAAAGTTAGGTCCAAGAGTAGGGAGAGAATGTGGCAATTTTAAGAAAGCTTGGCAAAGCTGTTGGTTGAATCCTCAGTTCAAAGTTTCCCATCGGAGGACTATCCATCTTTTAGTATCAGGCATCTCTTAGAATCAGGCTATAGCATCCTTCAGCTCCTATGGCAACATGATTGCTGAGTAAGCTACTGAGTTAAAGTGTTTAGTTTCATCAAATCTTAAAAGAATGTAGAGACCTACGTGTCTCTATTTTGCTGTGTTTGTGTCTTTCCTGTGATCCATATATTCTCTTGTTCTATAATTTCATTTTTCTTAGCTCTTTGAAGTCCTCAAGAATTTATGGGATTAAATTACTATAAATCACTTTATGATTCAATCGTTACCTCTAAGTTGTTATATAGAGAACCCTGGATAAATTAGTCTGTGGAGGCAGTAGGGAAGTTACAATTGATTTTTTTTTTTAGATAACACATATTCCCAATCATAAATTGAGCACAATTAAAACACCAAATTGCTTGGTAAAAATTAATCAATCTTCATATGTTATTGCATCAATGCATATATTATTTCTATAGATGCACAGAAAGCTTCAGCCTTTCCTTCAGTTTTCCTATACTAGTTTTTTTTTTTCTTATTGCCATATTCATCTGTGCATAAAGGCTTGAGATTAGTAATTTTACCTGCATCTTCCATCTCTTTGATGGAATCTCATCAGGCTGTTCTAATTTCTATTGAAGTGCAGTGTTCATACAGCTCAGCACTAAATTATAGAGACAACAAAGTGCCTAAATACTCCAAATTATCTCAGTTATAACTTATTTGAGATTATCATTTCATATGATTGGTCTCTTTTTGTTACTTTTATTCTTTAAAATCTTTCCATTTTTTCCTGAGTCTCTGCTATGCATGTAATACCCTATTCACGTTATTCATAAACTATGCTCCTAAAGATATGTTTCTGGAGGGAGACTCATAGAGCATAAGGACTTTTGTAACCAAAGTCAATTTTCTGAGTGAAATTCACAGGTACGTCTTTTCAAGTGATTTCAGAAAAGACAATAAACCTTGTCAATACAGTGCAATTGATTCCAGTCGCTTGTTATTATTTTATAAGAATGGCCCATCTCCAAAGAAATTATCAAATCGACCATGAAGAAATCCACACTGCCATTAATATTGGCATTAGTATAGCAGAAAATAATATAATCTAATCATGCTCAGTTGTATAGACACAGCCTTAGACAAGACACAAACATTTTCAGTAAATAGTATGGAGAGTAATTTCCTTTGAATCCTTTATGATGACAAAAGATTTATTACAAATAGAGTTCCCATTATGAGTCATGTTCTTTACCAGTTCTCAGTGCAATCTTTGCTACGTCTGAAGTATTCATGAGTCAAATATACTCCCTTATTGGTTGCAGCATGCTGTCCTGGTGGCTCAGACAGTAAAGAATCTGCCTGCAATGCAGGAGACCTGGGTTCAATCTTTGGGTCAAGACTATCCCCTAGAGAAGAAAATGGCAACCCACTCCAGTATTGTTGCCTGGAAAATTCCATAGATAGAGTCCATGTGGTCACAAAGAGTAAGACACAACTGAACAACTAATACTAACTACTAACCATGCCTGCATGCACTCTTGTCATCAGAATCCAGGTGTGATCACGTAGAAAACTGGGTAACCTATTTTTGGACTTTCAACTTAAGTACTTTGGTAACAGCCACTCTGAGAAAATGATTTTATCTCTCATTTTCATAGGTTCATGCTTAGCCTTCAAGATGAAGGTAATTGCCAATCAAGGAAAATACCCACATCCATTAGAAGTACAGATATGAAAGAAGAGAGAAGATGCTCACCCAAAGAGCGGCCTGGGAAGTAGGGGGAAAAAAAGAAACAAAGTAATATAGCCAAATAGATTTAAGGTACTAGATCTGATAGAGTGCCTGATTAATTATGAACTGAGTTTGAGCAAGCTCCGGGAGATGATGAAGGACAGGGAGGCCTGGTGTGCTGCAGTCCATGGGGTCACAAAGAGTCAGACATGACTGAGTGACTGAACAACAAAAGGCTTCTGCTCATAGCTGTTTATCACTAAAACAAAACAAACAAACAAAAAAAGCAGTGATTTAATTTAAAAAGTTTTCTTCATTAATCACAAATATTAGAATCTTGGGGGGAAATGACATGGAATTTTGATAGTTTGATAATCTTTGAAAAAGATAATCCATTTGTTCTAATAAAATTAAAGCATTTGAGTGATTTTATAATGTTTTGCATAAAGATAAAAACAGAAGAGGAATTAGAAAGAGCTCTGCAAACTACAAATAAGTGCACACTTATTTTATTACTTATACTATATAAGTTGAATATTTTATTCACTTATTATCTAGGATCTCAGATAGCTAATAACTCTCAAATAATAAAACGAGGTCCTAAATGCTCTGGACACACTACATACTTTCTGGTTGGAAGTACTTTCTTGAAAAAACAGTTACTCTCTTTTAAAAATAAACTGTCAACTTTTAAATTTAAAAGGAATGTACTTTCTACCCTTTAAAAATTGCTATACTTGGCACTCTTGATAGGTTAGATGAGATACATGGTGATAGATAGATAGATATGTGACATGAATTCATATTGGTATATACATGCATGTTCACAGTCTCTACCAAAATAAATAATTTCAAAAATACAAAAAATAAATTGAAGATAATAAGAAAGAGAATTCTTCATTCTTTACCAAAAATATCATGGATCTAGCATCAAAACAGATATTTGTTTTCCTGAATCTCTAAAAGTTAGATAATACCAGACCTTTGTTTTTCCCAGAAATCTTACTTCCTCCTGATATTCCAGTAACTTGGTCATTTCCTACACTTCTAGAGAATCTATGCTTTTCACAAGCCTTGTTGAAACTGTTCTAGTGGTATAAGCAAAGTGGTTGACATAACTTGAGAAATAATGCACAGAAATTACTAGTGTAAGGTCAGCCATGCCCTCCTACAGAAGCAATCAGTGCCCGGAAGTTAAAGTGTTAGTTACTTAGTTGTGTCTGACTCTTTGTTATCCCATGAGCTCTAGCCCACTAGGCTCCTCTGTCCATGGAATTCTCCAGGCAAGAATACTGAGTGGGTCGTTATTCCTGTCTCCACGAGATCTTCCAGACCCAGGGATCAAACCTGGGTCTCCTGCATTGCAGGCAGATTCTTTAATGTCTGAGCCACCGGGGAAGCCTTAAACAGAATGTGGCCTAGCTCTAATAGCAAAGAGGGAAATACAGAATATACATCTGGGCATAAAGCAAATGATGGTAGCAATCATTCTCTCAGAGATGAAAGGGATTTTAAAAAGCAGTGCCATTTCTCAAAAATACCCATCAAAATCATGAATACTAAGAAATCCCAAAGAAATTAAGAAAATCCAAATAGCTCCCAAAGAGGCACATCATTTTAGTGATAAGAAAACATTTATACTTCATTACTCTTTTAAAGAAATCCTGCTAGCAAAAGACATCAATATTTGTTTGAAAGTAGGATGAAAGCCATATTTGGCAGGAGTACATTTGAAATGTTTCCAAAACGTATTTTTGTTCTCAATGGAAAAACAAAACTTGGTTTTTCTCCAGTTTTGGAAAAGTATACACATATTCATATACATACATGTTTGTGTCAAAGCAAATGAAAGGCATGACTTTAACAAGTATACTTCCCCCTCCCTCACTCAAGTCATTCTTTTCCCTGACCAACATGTGTAAACAGTCAGTAAAACTTACACAGTTATGACAGCTGTATTGATGCTTTGAAAGACCATTTGTGTGTGTGTGTGTGTGAGAGAGAGAGAGAGAGAGAAACTTTGTCAGGTGTCTTTTAAAAATGTGATTATATACATTATATGAATCTATAAAAATATATAGTTTATAAATATTATCATGTTATATCAACTGTCTGCAAGTTGCTTGCTTATGCTCAGTAATATGTCTTTGGGAACTTTCCATTTTGGGTACATATAACCAGTCCTTTTAACTATGCAGAAGGTCCATTACATAACACTGATATTTACTAAACACTTAGTAAATGCAAGACACTCAATGGTTTACTTGTATTGTTTCATTTCATTTTCACAAATGAGTAGATACTCTTAATGTCTCCGTTTTACAGATGAGAAAATAAAGTCACAGAAAAGTTAAGCTATTTTCCCAAGTGCACACTGCAGGGAAACAGCAGAGCTGGGTTTTTAGTGCAAACATGCTGATTCTTCTCTCAGTATTCCACAACATTCTTTATAAATGCCTGAGACTTTTTAAAAAATATACTGTCATTAGAGGACAATCAGCTAATTACAAGACTTTAAGAAAAACACAACTCACTGCTACAGTAAACTTTTTTGTCTTAACTCCTTTATGTATGTAAAGGAACAACCCCTAATGTATACATTTACAACTGCAATTCCTAGTGGAATGTTAATTGCATAGGTCATCTTTCAGTCGGAGAAGGAAATGGCAACCCACTCCAGTACTCTTGCCTGGAAAATCCCATGGACAGAGGAGCCTGGTAGGCTGCAGTCCATGGAGTTGCTAAGGGTCGGACATGACTGAGCAATTTCACTTTCACTTTTCACTTTCATGCACTGGAGAAGGAACTGGCAACCCAATCCAGTGTTCTTGCCTGGAGAATCCCAGGGACGGGGGAGCCTGGTGGGCTACTGTCTATGGGGTCACACAGAGTCGGACATGACTGAAGCGACTTAGCAGCAGCAGCAGCATCTTTCAGTAGTTTAAACTAGAGCCTAGAGGTTAAGACCCCTCAGCTGTGAATCACACAAACCTAGATTTGAATCTGTTTTTCTACTTAGGGGCTTTGGAGAAAGGTCTCTCTGAACATGTTTACTCATATGTGAATTGAATATACTCACAGTATCTCTCTCAAAATTTTGCTAAAGGTTAAATGAGTTAATGCACAAAAAGAGTTTAATCTAGTGCCTAGTACATAGTGAGTATTCATGATCATCATCATTATTAAGTAGCGTCCAAGGAGTGGTGGCTGCGCGGGCACAGGAGGACCGAGAGGAGCCACTCCACGTTCAAGGTCAGGAGGGGCGGCTGTGAGGAGATATCCCTCATCCAAGGTAAGGAGCAGCAGCTGTGCTTTGCTGGAGCAGCCATGAAGACATACCTCATGTCCAGGGTAAGAGAAACCCAAGTAGGACGGTAGGTGTTGCAAGAGGCATCAGAGGGCAGACACACAAACCATAATCACAGAAAACTAGTCAATCTAATCACAGCCTTATCTAACTCAATGAAACTAAGCCATGCTGTGTGGGGCCACCCAAGATGGGTGGGTCATGGTGGAGAGGTCTGACAGAATGTGGTCCACTGGAGAAGGGAATGCCAAACCACTTCAGTATTCTTGTCTTGAGACCCCCATGAATAGTATGAAAAGGCAAAATGATAGGATACTGAAAGATGTACTTCCCAGGCAGGTAGGTGCCCAATATGCTACTGGAGATCAGTGGAGAAATAACACCAGAAAGAATGAAGGGATGGAGCCAAAGCAAAAACAATACCCAGCTGTGGATGTGACTGGTGATAGAAGCAAGGTCCAATGCTGTAAAGAGCAATATTGCATAGGAACCTGGAATATTAGGTCCATGAATCAATGCAAATAGGAAGTAGTCAAACAGGAGACAGCAAGAGGGAATGTCAACATTCTAGGAATCAGCAAACTGAAATGGACTGGAATGGGTGAATTTAACTCAGATGACAATTATATCTACTACTGTGGACAAGAATCCCTTAGAAGAAATGGAGTAGCCATCATAGCAACAAAAGAGTCCAAAATGCAGTACTTGGATGCAATCTCAAAAATGACAGAATGATCTCTGTTCATTTCCATGGCAATCCATTCAATATCACAGTAATCCAAGTCTATGCCCCAATCAGTAATGCTGAAGAAGCTGAAGTTGAATGGTTCTATGAAGACCTACAAGACCTTTTAGAACTAACACCCAAAAAAGATGTCCTTTTCATTATATGGGACTGGAATGCAAAAGTACGAAGTCAAGAAACACCTGGGGTAACAGGCAAATTTGGCCTTGGAATATGGAATGAAGCAGGGCGAAGGCTAATAAAGTTTTGCCAAGAGAACGCACTGGTCATAGCAAACACCCTCTTCCAACAACACAAAAGAAGACTCTACACATGGACATCACCAGATGGTCAACACCGAAATCAGATTGATTGTATTCTTTGTAGCTAAAGATGGAGAAGCTCTATACATTCAGAAAAAAACTAGACCGGGAGCTGACTATGGTTCAGATCATTAACTCCTTATTGCCAAATTCAGACTTAAGTTGAAGAAAGTAGGGAAAACCACTAGACCATTCAGGTATGACCTAAATTAAATCCTTTATGATTATACAGTGGAAGTGAGAAATAGATTTAAGGGTCTAGATCTGATAGATAGAGTGCCTGATGAACTATGGACGGAGGTTCATACATTGTACAGGAGAAAGGGATCAAGACCATCCCCGTGGAAAAGAAATGCAAAAAAGCAAAATGGCTGTCTGGGGAGGCCTTTCAAATAGCTGTGAAAAGAAGAGAAGCAAAAAGCAAAGGAGAAAAGGAAAGATATAGGTATCTGAATGCAGAGTTCCAAAGAATAGCAAGGAGAGATAAGAAAGCCTTCCTCAGTGATCAATGCAAAGAAATAGAGGAAAACAACAGAATGGGAAAGACTAGAAATCTCTTCAAGAAAATCAGAGATACCAAGGGAATATTTCATGCAAAGATGGGCTCGATGAAGGAGAGAAATGGTAGGGACCTAACAGAAGCAGAAGATATTAAGAAGAGGTGGGAAGAATACACAGAAGTACTGTACAAAAAAGATCTTCATGACCAAGATAATCACGATGGTGTGATCACTCACCTAAAGCCAGACATCCTGGAATGTGAAGTCAAGTGGGCCTTAGAAAGCATCACTACGAACAAAGCTAGTGGAGGTGATGGATTCCAGTTGAGCTATTCCAAATCCTGAAAGATGATGCTGTGAAAGTGCTGCACTCAATATGCCAGCAAATTTGGAAAACTCAACAGTGGCCACAGGACTGGAAAAGGTCAGTTTTCATTCCAGTCCCAAAGAAAGGCAATGCCAAAGAATGCTCAAACTACCGCACAATTGCACTCATCTCATATGCTAGTAAAGAAATGCTCAAAATTCTCCAAGCCAGGCTTCAGCAATATGTGAACCGTGAACTTCCAGATGTTCAAGCTGGTTTTAGAAAAGGCAGAGGAACCAGAGATCAAATTGCCAACATCCGCTGGATCATCGAAAAAGCAAGAGAGTTCCAGAAAAACATCTATTTCTGCTTTACTGACTATGCCAAAGCCTTTGACTGTGTGGATCACAATAAACTGTGGGAAATTCTGAAAGAGATGGGAATACCAGACCACCTGACCTGCCTCTTGAGAAATCTATACGCAGGTCAGGAAGCAACAGTTAGAACTGGACATGGAACAACAGACTGGTTCCAAATAGGAAAAGGAGTACATCAAGCCTGTATATTGTCACCCTGCTTATTTAACTTATATACAGAGTACATCATGAGAAACGCTGGGCTGGAAGAATCACAAGCTGGAATCAAGACTGACACGATAAATATCAACAACCTCAGATATGCAGATGACACCACCCTTATGGCAGAAAGCGAAGAGGAACTAAAAAGCCTCTTGATGAAAGTGAAAGAGGAGAGTGAAAAAGTTGGCTTAAAGCTCAACCTTCAGAAAACGAAGATCATGGCATCTGGTCCCATCACTTCATGGCAAATAGATGGGGAAACTGTGGAAACAGTGTCAGACTTTATTTGTTTGGGCTCCAAATCACTACAGACAGTGATTGTAGCCATGAAATTAAAAGATGCTTACTCCTTGGAAGGAAAGTTATGACCAACCTAGATAGCATATTCAAAAGCAGAGACATTACTTTGCCAACAAAGGTCCGTCTAGTCAAGGCTATGGGTTTTCCAGTGGTCATGTATGGATGTGAGAGGCGGACTGTGAAGAAAGGCTGAGCACTGAAGAATTGATGCTTTTGAACTGTGGTGTTGGAGAAGACTCTTGAGAGTCCCTTGGACTGCAAGGAGATCCAACCAGTCCATTCTACAGCAGATCAGTCCTGAGTTTCTTTGGAGGGAATGATGCTAAAACTGAAACTCCAGTACTTTGGCCACCTCATGTGAAGAGTTGAATCATTGGAAAAGACTCTGATGCTGGGAGGGATTGGGGGCAGGAAGAAAAGGGGATGACTGAGGATGAGATGCTGGATTGCATCACCGACCTGATGGACATGAGTTTGAGTGAATTCCAGGAGTTTGTGATGGACAGGGAGGCCTGGCGTGCTGTAGTTCATGGGGTCGCAAAGAGTCAGACATGACTGAGCGACTGAACTGACTGATCATTATTAACTTCAGTAAGAAACCTTTTCTGACTCCCACATCTATTCCCATTTCACCTGCTGTAGCTTACACCCATACGTTATTTCTCCCCACTATATTTTGAGCAATCACTTCTTATATCTCTCTTTCTCTTTGGATTTTATGCTTCCTGATAGAAGGCGCTATTGCTGCTGTTCAACTGCTAAGTTGAGTCCGACTCTTAATGATCCCATGGATTGCAGCATGCCAGGCTTCCCTGACCTTCACTGTCTCCCAGATTTGGCTCAGATTTTTGTCCATTGAGTCAATGATGCTATCTAACGATGTCATCCCCTGCCGCCCCTTATCCTTTTGCCTTCAATCTTTCCCAGCATTAGGGTCTTTTCCAGTGAGTCAGCTCTTCCCATCAGGTGACCAAAGTATTGGAGCTTCAGCTTCAGCCTCAGTCCTTCCAGCGAATAGTCAGGCTTGTTTTCCCTTAGGATTGATTGATTTGTTCTCCTTGCTGTCCAAGAACTCTTAAGTGTCTTTTTCAGCAAAACTGTTTGAAAGCATCAATTTTTCAGGACTCAGCCTTCTTTATGGTCCAACTTTCACATCTGTACATGACTACTGGGGCCTTTGTTGGCAAAGTGATGTCTCTGCTTTCTGTATCAGAACTATCTGGCAGGTACCTAGCATCATCTGTGTTTTCTGAATGAACGATAAATAGACATGCAGAAAATAGATTCCTAAATGCTTTCTAATTCTTCCCCATCTTTTTGGCTGTCAACCTAAAATTTCTTAATAATACTGAGTTCTTTACATTCCTTCCATCAAACATACCTAATTTTCCTTTATTGTATTAGTTTGTGGGGCAATGTAATTTAATAAAAACTTGAAGAAAATGTATTTAAAATATATAACTGGGCCAAAACCAAAAGAAACAACAAAACTGATGTGGTCTTCTGATCTGACCAAGATGACAACCATTCAGGGTCCTGTAAGCCACAAAGTAAAAATGTGGCTCCAGCTCTCATACTTAGTTATGAACCTTGACCAAAGTAAGTGGGGAGGGAGCAATTTCCATTTCATTCTGTGCTGTATAGACACAGCTTGAAGTTGTTACATTTTGTTGTTTTTTTTTTTAAGGGTCATTCTTTTATTTTATTTTATTTTTAAACTTTACATAATTGTATTAGTTTTGCCAAATATCAAAATGAATCCGCCACAGGTATACATGTGTTCCCCATCCTGAACCCTCCTCCCTCCTCCCTCCCCATACCATCCCTCTGGGTCGTTCCAGTGCACTAGCCCCAAGCATCCAGTATCGTGCATCGAACCTGGACTGGCATTATTGTTTGCCTGGAGAATTCGTTTTTCTGTTTTAATAATACATTGAGACGATTTGATGATGGATGGGGTTTCAGAACTCTTAATCAGCTTGCCATGATAACTAGGGTAAACTGAGCATGTGCAGACATAACAGAGATGAGGAGAAATGTCCCTTAACAGTGAACCTGCTAATAGCACTTATATGCTTTCAAATTCTGTTTCATTAATTCTGCAAGATTTTCCATCCTCTTTTCCTGTTCTCTACTTTTTTATTCGTACTTCGTTCATTTGATTCTACTTTGTGTGTTCATAACTGATTTCAACGCCTGTATTTAGAAATTCTGCTTTCATTTGAATAGGAATTTACTATTCATTTTTAGTAAGGACAAAGGAAAAAATATCTACAGCTGAATTTGTGTGCTTGCCAAAGTCAAAAAGTGAAATTAAATGTAGGGAAAGTATCCAAAATGAGAATGAAAAGAAATACACCAGTGCAGGGAATTAGAAGTGGCCTGGGTTTTATCTGTCTGATTTGGTTTGTGTAATCTCTCCCTATTACCACTGTTTTCATCAGCCTGTGTATAATATATAATATATATATATGTATGTGTGTGTATATATATATATATATATATATATGTTGCATAATTTGTTGTCAGAAAACTATGAAAGAATTTAAAGTATGCAGTAGAGAGCTAGGGGCTAAGTTCAGTTCTGACATTCATTTTCTGTCCTGGGCAGTCAAGGGTTCAGATCACAGAACCTAGAGAGACCATTTATCCAGAGTATGATAATGGGGCATGGAGAGACAAAGCATAAAGGATAAAGAAGCAGAGTTCTGTCCCTGACCAGATGCAAACTTGGAAAGAAGCTCTGACAGTTTCTGCCAAAAGAGCAATACTGTAAGGAACAGGCATATTTCCAAATGGCCAAACAGCCAGCCCTGATCCAACTACCATGTACCCACAACGCCCGTTAAACTTGGTGCCCGGCAGTGTTGATCCTGCGCCCACTGTGATGTGCTGCAGCTCTGCTTCCAAAGAGCAGCATGATTATTTCGGACTCCTCTCCTACTAACCACTACCCTAATGAATTTTTCCTTTAACTGCCATGTAAGATTGTAAAAGAAATAACCAGCTTACCATAGAAAAGAGAAATATTAAAATTGCATCTTCAGGGTCATGGAAAAACCTCCCAAGTCATAATCAAAGTTCCAAAACAAAAGTACAATTAGTTGAAGTGTTAGTGGAAAACATGTGTGTGTATAATAAAGTTCTTATATGAAGGCTAGTGTCTTAGTACTGCACAATTGTTAAAACTCTCAGCTGTAGGAGATGACTCTATCTTGGTTGAATCAAGACGCTCTTCTCACAAAAGCTTCCCAGATTTTGTGCATCACTGTATAGTCACTACCTATGACCAACACCAATCCATAACACACCTGACTTGTGCTGATAAATATTTTCATAAGTGTCATAGTATATCATATAGCCATTGTTCACTTTTGCAAACCTCATACAGAATCTCCATTTATTAAACCTCTGTGGTTCTAAGCACAGTTACTCCCAATTTGACACACTCACAGCCAAAATGTATTGCGGTTCATTAATTTGCAATTGGTGTTGGGTAAGTGCTCTCAGTAACTTACTATCTGGACAGCATTGCTTTCTGAGTGCCATTCCAACTACTCGAAAGTAATTGATTATACTTAGTTCTTGGATAGTCCTCTAAAATAGCTTCCCAAATTAGCACTAAGATGTTATGTACACATCTCTGGGTCAATGAGGTATGGTTTGCTAAAGCATTTATTCAGTCAGGTAATCATTTAAAAATCAGTTACTGAACACAGGTTTGTGGTGAGGCACTGAAAAAGATCTGGGGCTATGAAGATATAGCTTATTCACATTTCAATCTGATAAAGAGAGAGATAAATATGTAAATTAATGTGCATAACATATGATAGATACTGTAAAAGGGGATATAGCAGGAGAAAAGGGAAGTGGTCAGATCTACTTGGGAGTAGGGAATGGTCATTCTACAGCTCAAGAATTCCTGGCTCACCGCTAAAAGAATATCAAATGCAGCTAAAATAATGTGCCATTAAACTAAAACTCTGAATATATTGAATAATGGACAAAACGGGATACCTATTGAGCTCTCCAGAATTTTACCCTTCTTTCTATCCAGAAATAAAAAGTGAATTCATAGCTCACAAAATGTATCAATCAAGAAAATAAGGAAAAATATTTGTTTCCTAGTGTCTCTTCTAGAAATTTGTAGTCTTCTCATGCTGGGTTGTGTTTTAGCTCCTGTTAGAATATAGTAAAATCAATATATTCAGTGAATAGTAAATGGCTATATTCACTTCATAAGAAAGTCAATGAAATATACACATTTTGTACATTTTACCTATGAAATTATATTCAGGGGATTAATTTTTGTATATATTGTTCTCCTTTGAAGATATTCTTTTAAAAATCATATTTTCAAATTGTGTAATCAATATAAAAATTTTTAATATGCATTAAATATTCTCTGTGAAATACATCTTGGTACTACAGTCCCTCATCTTTTAATCCTTCAAACAAGTTCAAAACAAAATTGTAGCACTATACCATTAGTTGCAAATATTTTCTATAAAAAAGCTTTGATGATTTTCATGGTTTCAGATATGTAAATTCCATTTGTGGTATCTTTTTTTGTTTTCAAAGTAATCATCAATAGAAGTAAGTCATTCTTATTTCGTCAAACACGCAAAAACTATTAACAGAACATTTGTTAACTGATTCATAGGATTCTCCAGGTAAGATTGATGTGATTACTTGTATAAAATCTCTTTAAAAAGCATGAAATTCTCTTTCATACGCTCATCTTCCTGAAGTTTATGGCGCTTGATCAGTTGGAATAGTTCATATTCTCTTTCCTCTAAAAAATAAAATCAATAAATAAATATTAGGTAGAATTTAAGACAGAACTTATCTTTATTGCAGACATTTTATAGTCCAGTCTTAAGAATAAGGGTTTTGATCTATAGATGAGAATACCTAATGCATGTTCACTTGTTTAATAAGAGAAGGAACACAAGAATTGTTTGACCTATATTGTCAAATGAAGTTTCTGAAACCATTAAATAATGCCTGAATTTTCATAGAAAACACAGAAAGGCATTTGAAAGAATATAATCCCTCCTTATGTTTTCCATAGGACAACAACTATTCTTTTATCTACCAGAAAAAAAAAGCATGAACAAAAAGCACCAATGAACTTTGGTGCTTTCCTTCAAAGAAAGAAAATTTTGATTACTATTACTTTCATAGCAGTGAAAACTATTATGGTGTAACAGTAAAAGGTAATGAGCAAATCACAACACATAAATACTCAAATTTTTGTAGATCTCTTTTATCCAGTAAATAAGTTAAAAACTAAATTATTTTCATAGAAATAACGGTTACAGATACTGCATAAAGTTACAACACCCATCAAAAAAAAATGCTATTACTGACAACATACATGTTGTCATGTTTTGTGTTATGTATGTTGTATATGTTTTGCATACTTCTCAAGCTTAGAAAATGTTACCAAGACTGTAGGGACAACAGGGTTGACACTGGGAGTGATCAACTTAAACAAAGCAAAACAAGTAAGTAAACCTTGTTAGTCACAAAGGCAGTGGGAGCAGCAGGGACTGGACCAGAGGCAGCAAAAATGTGCTTTTTAAGCTTACCTCCTACTTGCCCACAGGAGGTATGCTGATTCTTGGTTCAGTTGGTTCCCACAAGAACTTGAAGAAGCCCTGATGACTTCTTTACTTTCCAGGAACTATTATAATAGTATTTTTTAATCATTACAAAGCTTCCACCAAGATGCTCAGGGTACTATATTAACAATTAAAACATCATCATTGTAAACAATAATAATTAAAAACACATAAAGAGCACAGCACAGAGCAGCCACAGAACACTGAGCACAAGTCATGTTGAAGAGAGAAGGGTCTTTTTGCAGTGCTCCTTATAATGCAATATTGCATGGCCATTTTCTGAAGTTCAAAACCAGAAGCAGATCTAAAAGTATCATCAATTTACCAACTGCAAAATGCCTACAGATTGATGTATGGAACATTGCTCTCATACATGGGAGAATCATCTAGTATCCATTGTCTCCTTTAAAATCAGAACTTTCAAAAAATAATGTAATGCCAATTAAAATGATGAAAGAACCTGCTGACAGTTTCTGACTGAATAGACAATGTTGTCAGAATTTTAATAATTCTGTCTCCTATTTTATGTTCCTCTGGTTGTGATGATTAGTAAGCTGCTTAACCCATTTATGGTTTTATTTCAGCATCTGTGAACAAGGAGTAGAATTGTGTCTGGCATTAGAGAAATTGCTTTAAGTTGTACAAACTAAAGATTCTATTTATCCACAAGTAGTTCACATATCCCTCTCCACAAATCTGATGTTTAACCAGGGAATGCCAGCTCTCTGATTTAAAATATATTTATTTCAAATTTTAAATTTATTTTAAAGAAATAATATCGGTGACATTTTCTTTAAGGAAATGCCAAATATCTATAGGAGATCCAACCAGTCCATTCTAAAGGAGATCAGCCCTGGGTGTTCTTTGGAGGGAATGATGCTAAAGCTGAAGCTCCAGTACTTTGGCCACCTCATGCGAAGAGTTGACTCATTGGAAAATACTCTGATGCTGGGAGGGATTGGAGGCAGGAGGAAAAGGGGACGACAGAGGATGAGATGGCTGGATGGCATCACCAACTCAATGGACGTGATTTTGAGTGAACTCCGGGAGTTGGTGATGGACAGGGAGGCCTGGCGTGCTGCGATTCATGGGGTCGCAAAGAGTTGGACATGACTGAGCGACTGAGCTGAACCGAACTGAAATATCTATGTATTTTTTAATAGAATAAAATTTCTATTGACGTTTTTTGTTCACATTATAAAGTGAGCAAAATACATGTTTAGCTTGATAAGGGGTTATAAAGTGAGCATACCCATGTAACCCACCACTCATGAATAAATGGAACAATTCCAGCATCACAGAAATCTCCTTTCTGTCCGCTCAAGCTACTAACATTAGTTCTGAAAAGTAATTAGGAGGCTACCTTCTACAACCATCTCTCTACACTACCTGCTTTTGACCTGTTTGGAAACAGATCTCTACCATGCCTAGTCTTTTATGACTCTTCTTTTGCTCCATTATTTTTATGAAATTCATCCATAATGCTGTGCACAGCTCAGTGCCTCCACTGGAATTACTGTTTGCCATCACTTTGTGTGAATATGCCACAACTGATTTGGTCACACCAGAATTTAGGCTGTTCTTAAAAACATTCTTGTATATATGATCAAGTGCATGCAGGTTTTCATTTCTATTAGGTATACACCTAAGGTAGAACTGCTGGGTCACAGAATTTGTGCACCCAAATATTCTGCTTTAGTAGACATTTCTATTCAGCTTTCCCAAGTGCCTGGCTCGTTTTACAAAACCACCACCTGAATGGAAGAGTTCTAGATGCTCAATATCCTCATCAACAGTCTTCATTTTCAGCTTCTAAAATTTTTAGCTTCATTTTAAGTTAATTCATTTGGTTTCATTTTTCATATCACCTCATTAGAGTTTAATTTGAATTTCTGATGACAAATGATGTTGAGCAATTTAGTATATGCATATGGGACATCTGAATGTCTTCTTTTATCTGAATGTCTTCTTTTGCAAAATACCTGACTTATCTGAATTTTTCTTAATGATTTTAAGAAACTCTTTGCATACTCCTGATATGAGTCCTTTTTTAGTATTATCAACATATTATTTCACTCTGGTTTGTCTTTTCTCTTTCTTACCAGTAACTTTAAATAAACATAAGCAATCAACTTTAATAAAGTCCATTCTAGAAGTCTTACTTTTATAGCAAAGGGTCTTGGTAGCCAACTCAAAAAGTATTTACCAACTCCCAAATTATAGACCTTTTCCTTTGTTAACTTTTAGAAGACATATGGTTTTACCTTTCCATTTATATGTATAGTTGATAGAGACATGATTTCTTTTTTATTTGAAGCCTGAATATAAATTTTTATTTCCCATATGATGCCCAGTTGACCAAGAACCATTTACTGAAAAGAACACCTTTTTCCCACTGTACTGTGGAACTTTATTATAATTCAAGTAACTGTTATGAGGCCCTTTCTCTGGGTTGCTTTATTTTTCTATTTTTACTTCCTTAAATTTTGAATAAATTATTGGAGTTTTATGTCTAAATATTTATCAATGTCAGATAGCCTACTTTATTATTTTTCACAACTGTCATTTATGTTCTTAGTCCTTTGGTTTCCCATGTATAATTTAGATTCAGCTTGTCAGTTTCAGCCAAAACTTGATGAGATTTTTGATTGGAATTCCATTAAATGTATAGGTCAGTTAGGGTATACTTGATATTATTACAGTATTGAACCTTGCAAACCATGGATATAGTAGCTCTCTCAATTTATTAAGTCTTCTCTAATTTCACTCATGTCTAGTAGTTTTTTTGTAGAGAGTTTGCATGCATGCTAAGTTGCATCAGTCATATCAGATTTTGTTCAACCCTTTGGACTATGGCTCGACAGGTTCCTCTGTCCAAGGGATTCTCCAGGCAGGAATACTGGAATGGGTTGCCATGCCCTCCCACAGGGGATCTTCCCGACCCATGGATTAAACCCAATTCCCTCATGTATCCTGCACTGGCAGGTGGATTCTTTACCACTAGCACCACCTGGGTCTTACGTCAAATTTATTCCTGGGTATTTGATGTATTTTAAAGGTATTTTATGTATTTAACTTATATGCAGCGTACATCATGTGAAATGCTGAGCTGAATAAAGCACAAGCTGGAATCAACATTGGCAGGAGAAATATCAACAACCTCAGGTATGCAGATGACAATACCCTTATGGCAGAAAGTAATGAAGAACTAAAGAACCTCTTGATGGAAGTGAAAGAAGAGAGTGAAAAAGTTGACAAAAAACTCAACAGTCAAAACTAACATCAAAACTAACAAGACCAGATGGCATCTGGTCCCATCACTTCATGGCAAATACGTGGGGAAACAATGGAAAGAGTGACAGACTTTATTTTCTTGGGCTCCAAAATCACTGCAGATGGTGATTGCAGCCATGAAGTTAAAAGAAGCTTTGTCCTTAGAAGAAAAGCTATGACCAACTTAGACAGCATATTAAAAACAGAGATATTACTTTGCCAACGAAGGTCTGTCTAGTCAAAGCTATGGTTTTTCCAATAGTCATGTATGAATGTGAGAGTTGGACTATAAAGAAAGCTGAGTGCTGAAGAATTAATGCTTTTAAACTGTGGGGTTGGAGAAGACTCTTGAGAATCCCTTGGACTGCAAGGAGATCAAACCAGTACATCCTAAAGCAAATCAGTCCTGAATATTCATTGGAAGGGCTGATTTTGAAGCTGAAACTCCTGTACTTTGGCCACCTGATACAAAGAACTGACTCACTAGGAAAAAACCCTGATGCTGGGAAAGATTGAAGGCAGAAGGAGAAGGGGATGACAGAAGATGAGACAGTTGGATGGCATCACTGACTCAATGGACATGAGTTTGAGTAAGCTCTGGGAGTTGGTGATGGACAGGGAGGCCTGGCATGCTGCAGTCCATGGGGTCACAAAGAGTCAGACATAACTGAGCGACTGAGCTGAACTGAACTGAAAGGTATTTTAAAATTTATAAGTATACAACTAATATTATCCAAATTTTCTTATCTTTGGAAATAAATTTAATGTCTATGTTAATACTGTATACAAAAACATTGCTGAATTTACCAATTATTTTTATTCATTTTTTAAAAATTTTATCATATGCAGTGACAATTTTTTTCTTCTCTTCCAATTCTTTTGCCATTTATTTATTAACCCATTGCACTGGCAAAGATCTCCAGAAAAAATGATGATTGGGGGGTGATAGCGATATTCTTATCTCATTTGTCTCAAAGGGCAGCTTTTGAAGCTTAATCTTTAAACAGAAAATTTCCTAGAGATTTTGTTGATATCTTTTATTAAGTTGAGGAAGTTCCCTTCAATTTCCAGCTGTTAAAAGTTGTTATTGTGAAAAGTTGTTGTACTTTATTAAATACTTTTTCTGCATCTATTTAACGTCCATATATTTTTCTCCTTAATCCTGGTAATATGGGTAATTACATGGATTGACTTTTGAATGTTAATCATGTTGAATTCCCAGAATGAATATGCCAAATAATTTTCTGTGAGATTTTTAAATAAGAGAAAAAAAATTTCTCATTACAAAATTAACTTGGCCTTTAAAAATCTATCTTTTCCACAATAGCACACACATGACTTAGCACACATGTGCTCTTGTGGGGCTTCCAGGTGGTGCTAGTGATAAAGAACCCTCCTGTCAAAGCAGGAGACTGAAGAGATGTAGATTCAATCCCTAAAGATCCCCTGAAGGAGGGCATGGCAGCCCACTCCAGTACTCTTGCCTAGAGAATCCCATGGGCAGAGAAGCCTGGTGGGCTACAGCCTACAGAGTCCCAAAGAGTTGGACATGACGGAAGTGACTGAGTAGAGCATGAATACATACTTTTGTAATGATCTGGATAATCCACATTTTCTTTGTCCATTTCAGCTTCTATAACCTAGAAACTAGTTTATAAATATCTTAATATAGGAATAAATATTAACTATTGTATATTTACTTTATCATAGGAAAATGGATGACTCTTAAAACCAATCAATTTAAAAAAAACATTGCTCTAATAACTGGCTTTAAATTATACACATGGCTTTTGTAAAAATCAATTCTGATATCCATTTTAAAAAACTGATGAAGGCCTTTATAAAACTAGTCAAATTCATTTGAGCTTTCTCAGATTTCAGACTAGCAACTATAATTCAGCAGCTTCTTCCAACCTTTCTTACACTTCTAGATTGCAAGTTTCATGCAAACAAGAAGACATGATTTATGAAAAGTCCATATAAAATTTTGAAATTTACACAAATGTGTATCAGCTTAATCCCTTTAAAAACATGTATTTCCTTCTATTTACCTTCAACACTTGGAAATGAAAATGCTAGGTACTAAGTGCCATAGTACAGAAGTATTGGAGGGAAAAAAATGGTTAAATTACATAAAAGGAGCAATAACTAATTAAATGAAGTGACTGAAAGAATTTAAAAGCAAGCCATCCAGAATTTAGATTTGCCCCACACTTTAGAGGAGGCAATTAATAGCCAGTATTTGGGACTCCCAATAATGTTTCACGTTCAAGTAGAAAAATGTTGAAACTATGCCAAGATGTTATTCTGAGAAGCAGCTGCAGCCCATTTTAGAAGTACACACAGGTAGGAATTCCATCAATGTGGCCAAATTTAGCATAAAACTACAGCACTTGGAAAAAAATCTAACAGTCGGGGTTAGGGATCTCATCTTCACTAAGAAGATAGGTTTGTTGTAATAAGTTCATATAATTAGCTCAGCTAAAACTCTGTTATGTCTCTGTAGTAAAATATGCGGAGAAGGCAATGGCACCCCACTCCAGTACTCTTGCCTGGAAAATCCCATGGACAGAGGAGCCTGGTAGGCTGCAGTCCAAGGGGTCGCTGGGAGTCGGACACGACTGAGTGACTTCACTTTCACTTTTCACTCTCAAGCGTTGGAGAAGGAAATGGCAACCCACTCCAGTGTTCTTGCCTGGAGAATCCCAGGGACAGGGGAGCCTGGTGGGCTGCCATCTATGGGGTTGCACAGAGTCGGACATGACTGAAGCGACTTAGCAGCAGCAGCAGCAGTAAAATACGTATTTTGCTCTGTCTTCAGTCATGGAAGTCTACTAGCATAAACCATTTTATCTAATTTATGAGAATGTTTAATCAAATAGAATTTTAAATTATTATTGTAATTTTTGTAAAAATTGTAAAAAAAAAAAAGCGACTTAGCAGCAGTTATTATCGAAAAAAAAAGCGACTTAGCAGCAGTTATTATTGAAAAAAAAAAAGCGACTTAGCAGCAGTTATTATTGAAATTCATACAGTGTCTGAGGATCATCTAACTTTGTGAATTCCTACCAAGTATCACTGTGCCTGCCATATCCTATACAGGCAATCACAAACTCTTGACAAACCTAGACAGTAAAAAGCAGAGACACCGCTTTGCTGACAAAGGTCCATAGAGTCAAAGCTAGAGTTTTACCAGTTGTCATGTACAGATGTGAGAGTTGCACCATAAAGAAGGCTGAGCCCAAAAGAATTGAAGATTTTGAATTGTGGAAGACTCTTTAGATGTCCAAGAGTCCCTTGGACATCAAAGAGATCAAACCAGTCAATCCTAAAAGAAATCAACCCTGAATACTCATTGGAAGGACTGATGCTGAAGCCGAAGCTCCAATAACTTTGGTCACCTGATGCAAAGCACTGACTCGTTGGAGAAAACCCTGACATCTGGAAAGCTTGAGGGCAAGAGGAGAAGGGAGTGACAGAGTATGAGATGGGTGGATGGCGTTATCGACTCAATGGACATGAGTTTGAGCAAACTCTGAGAGATAGCGAAGGACAGCCTGGTGTCCTGCAGTCCATGGGGTTGCAGAGTCCAACACAGCTGAGAAACAACAACATCGTGATAAACAAATGTTTGATTAAAGAATTAAACAATTCAGTTTTCAAATTTTATCTTTCAAAAGTCTTGTTGTGAATATTCCATGGATCAAATTCATTACTTTATACGAGGTGGAAAAAAAATCTCATGTCTTTACTAGTACCTCTCACATTTTACTATTAACTTTCAGGCAGTCTTCGAGTTTGGTATCCATGTTTGAAGCTATGTTACTTTAAAAATGAAAGTAAAGCTTTCCACATACTCTGAAGATAAAACATTACTAAGATTCAAAAATTAGAATCTTTTCCAAAAGAGAAATCACATGTTTGGGGGGGTATTACTTTACTCCTATTGGCCTTCCTAATTTTCCATTCAAATTTGACTTTTTTGTGGTACTTCTTATTCTACCCATGCAATTTCTGGTGGGACATTTTTAGAAAAGGGTTTTTTCCAAAAGTTGAAGAGACTTACTTCTTATAATTACACTTTCTGTAATAGCTTTATATTGTACTTTCAGAAATATCTTGATAAATAAAAATAATTAATGTCATGGTTTTATTTATTGATTAATCATGGGCATCCTTTAACTATCTTCATGTTATATTCACTGATATCAAATTGCTTTCCTCAGACAGTATAAAGCAAAAATGGCCAGAGTTCAAGCACTTTAAATAAAATTTAAAGGAATATGACATCACCTCAAAAGAGCAAAAATGGTTCATATCCAATAGGGCAGGATTGCCACCGTCATCTTCACACTTCAATTTGACTCCCCTGTCAACCCTTCATACACCTCAGCATTTTTGTTTTCTTAAATTATTAATTTAAACAATGAAAGGGGGGAAAAAACTTTAGCCACTTCTACAAGAAAAGCATAAAAGTCTTCTAGGCCAGATTTTATTGTTCTTCACACATTTCTATCAACTTAGTTAACAGCCTTGGACTATGGAGTGAGAATGCAGAATCTTGCTGGGAATTCTAAATTCTCTCAACAGCAAAGGGAAAAGTTTATATGTAAAATTATTTATTAACTGCATGGAATCATCTAAAAATCACCATGTCCCATTCATAATTCAGTTCAGAAATTTACAGTTAGAGATAGGGAGCACTAACATTTGAGAATCACACAAAGCATTTCATTGGGTGTTCACTGTTTGTACACAAAAAAGAAGGAGGTACCTCTAGAAGAGACAAAATTTTGCTACTTCCCACCCTGAAAGGAAAAATATTCTTAATCATATCTAGCACTACATTTGAATGAAATGCATCATGTTATTACATTTGAAACATTTTTTTTAAATGTTAGCTTAACGACATTTTCAGTCTTCCTATTTTTCTAGAAAGTTAGCAATCTAGAAACAAATATGAAGAATCATGAACTTAAATATTAATATCTATATGTTTAATGCTACTATTATAAATACTAATATATAAAAATACATTCCAAAGTAGATTGGTATTTTTTTGAAAAATGAAATAAATTATCCTCAAAAAATTTAGAAGTGGTTAATGAACATCATTTCACAGTATCCAGAAATAATCACACTTATACATATGCCTAAATATATAATGACATTGTACTATCATTTCATATATATATATAGGATTCCCTCATAGTTCATTTAGTAAAGAATCTGCCTGCAATGCAGGAGACCCAGGTTCAATCCCTGGGTCGGGAAGATCCCCTGGAGAAGGAAATGGCAACCCAATCCAGTATTCCTGCCTATAGAATCTCATGGACAGAGAAGCCTGGTGGGCTACAGTCCATGGGATCACAACAGTCAGATGCAACTTAATGATTAAACCATTATCATTTTGTTATCAGTATTTTCACCTTAATGCAATGATTTTTTTACTAGAAAACTTTATATTTTCTAAAAAGAAATGTTTCCTGCTTTGCAATATACATCCTTTGAACAAGTTCAATATTCATTTAAGATGAATCTATTGAATACATATGTCCCTTTTGATTTACCTGTTACTCTTAATTTCAGTTAAACACTCTATTTCTTATGCTCTTGTATCCTTTTAACATAGTTCACATAGTTTCACATAATTACAGGTTGTTACAGGCTGTAAATCTTTCCTTTTATTTACCTGGCACCTAGTAGGTGTTCAGTACATTTTATAAAAATATTTAAATACTCCATCTCAGAGACTCAGAATATCGACTTCCTAATATTCCTAAACCAATATGTAGGTCACGAAGCAACAGTTAGAACTGGACATGAAACAACAGACTGGTTCCAAATAGAAAAAGGAGTACGTCAAGCCTGTATATTGTCATCCTGCTTATTTAACTTCTATGCAGAGTACATCATGAGAAACGCTGGGCTGGAAGAAACACAAGCTGGAATCCAGATTGCTGGGAGAAACATCAGTAACCTCAGATGTGCAGATGACACCACCCTTACGGCAGAAAGTGAAGAGGAACTAAAAAGGCTCTTGATGAAGGTGAAAGAGGAGAGTGAAAAACTTGGCTTAAAACTCAACATTCAAAAAACAAAGATCATGGCATCTGGTCCCATCCCTTCATGGGAAATAGATGGGGAAACTGTGGAAACAGTGTCAGACTTTATTTTTTGGGCTCCAAAATCACTGCAGATGGTGATTGCAGCCATGAAATTAAAAGACGCTTACTCCTTGGAAGGAAAGTTATGACCAATCTAGATAGCATATTCAAAAGCAGAGACATTACTTTGCCAACAAAAGTCAATCTAGTCAAGGCTATGGTTTTTCCTGTGGTCATGTATGGATGTGAGAGGTGGACTGTGAAGAAAGATGAGCGCCAAAGAATTGATGCTTTTGAACTGTGGTGTTGAAGAAGACTCTTGAGAGTCCCTTGAACTACAAGGAGATCCAACCAGTCCATTCTGAAGGAGATCAGCCCTGGGATTTCTTTGGAAGGAATGATGCTAAAGCTGAAACTCCAGTCCTTTGGCCACCTCATGCGAAGAGTTGACTCATTGGAAAAGACC
>NW_011494903.1:11265003-11266748 GCF_000754665.1 Bison bison bison | reverse complement strand
TGGAAAAGACCCTGATGCTGGGAGGGATTGGGGGCAGGAGGAGAAGGAGACGACAGAGGATGAGATGGCTGGATGGCATCACTGACTCGATGGACGTAAGTCTGAGTGAACTCCAGGAGTTGGTATTGGAGGCCTGGCGTGCTGCGATTCATGGGGTTGCAAAGAGTTGGACAAGACTGAGCAACTGAACTGAACTGAATATTCCTAACATCTAAATGTATCATTTATCCATCCATTCTTTTAAATTCATCTCTCATTATCTCATACTTAGAAATCCCTCAACTTACAGTTTTGTCCATGCTGAATAATGTCATCAGAATAACGATTATGAATCAATACTGTCATCAAACCATGCTTCTTCACTAAAAACCATTAAAACAACTTATTGACTACAGAACAAATAAATTAATTCAATCAAAAAGAATATTTATTATTTTTTATGTGCCAAATATCATTCAGACCTCATGAACTGAAATTCAAGTCCCTCCAAATTTGGCTGTAATCCGTGTTCAACAATGTATTCAAACACTGATAATCTGGGATCCTATGTTCTAGCTAAATTTTTCTGCTCTTCTTGTCTCTCTGATATGTATCTTGTGCCTTCTCACTTTGCAAATTTTGCATGTGAAAACTACTCTTTTCTTCATGATCTAACCAATTATTTTAGACATGATCAAATTTTTACTATTTTATGAAAACTTTACAAACCATTCCAGATTTGAATAATTTACTCACTATTGTATAATTTTAAGTGTCCTTTAGTTACAGGCTTTCTTCCAAAATATTTAATTTTTTACTATGAAATTCAACATTATATAATGAAAAAGTAAGGGCTTTGCCCATATTTAAGCTCAAATATCCAATAAGCTATATATTAGCCAGGTGATCTTGGTTAAATTAATTTCTAATGGGTTTCCTATCTCCAAAGCAAAATTAGTAATAACTCGGAGAAGGCAATGGCACCCCACTCCAGTACCCTTGCCTGGGAAATCCCATGGATGGAGGGGCCTGGTGGGCTATAGTCCATGGGGTCGCAAGGAGCCAGACACGACTGAGTGACTTCACTTTCATATACTGGAGAAGGAAATGGCAACCCACTCCAGTGTTCTTGCCTGGAGAAACTCAGGGACTGAGGAGTCTGGTGGGCTGCCGCCTATTGGGTCGCACAGAGTAGAACACGACTGACGTGACTTAGCAGCAGCAGTAGCAGCAGTAATAACTACTTCCCTGAGTGATGGTAAGAATCCAGTGAAGTAACACTGGTACTTATTGACTAGATTTTCCTACAGTCTTGCATTTTTTAAATATACTTATGTTTAAGAATTAATTTGCAAGCCCTTAAAAAAGTTTCATCACATTTTACTATGTATATCATTATAAAGAATAGAATCACAAAACACATTTCTTTAATAATGGATTGTTTACATCAATTTTCTATTAATTCACTTATTGGCCAAAAAAAAAAAACTATGGATATAAATACATGAGGGAAAGATGATAACCTTTTATTGAATAATTTATGCTAAATGGTATATATATATATGAATCTGTGAACATATATGTACATATTTTTATATATGTTTGTTTATATGAACAAAGCTAGTGGAGGTGATGGAATTCCAGTTGAGCTATTTCAAATCTTAAAGATGATGCTGTGAAAGTGCTGCACTCAATATGCCAGCAAATTTAGAAAACTTAGCAGTGGCCACAGGACTGGAAAAGGTCAGTTTTCATTCCAATCCCAA
>NW_011494903.1:11263882-11264903 GCF_000754665.1 Bison bison bison | reverse complement strand
TCACAATAAACTGTGGAAAATTCTTCAAGAGATGGGAATACCAGACCACCTGACCTGCCTCTTGAGAAACCTATATGCAGGTCAGGAAGCAACAGTTAGAACTGGGCATGGAACAACAGACTGGTTCCAAATAGGAAAAGGAGTACAGCAAGGCTGTATCTTGTCATCCTGCTTATTTAACTTCTATGCAGAGTACATCATGAGAAACGCTGGGCTGGAAGAAACACAAGCTGGAATCCAGATTGCTGGGAGAAATATCAGTAACTTCAGATATGCAGATGACACCACCCTTATGGCAGAAAGTGAAGAGGAACTAAAAAGGCTCTTGATGAAGGTGAAAGAGGAGAGTGAAAAACTTGGCTTAAAGCTCAACATTCAGAAAATGAAAATCATAGCATCTGGTCCCATCACTTCATGGGAAATAGATGGGGAAACAGTGTCAGACTTTATTTTTTTGGGCTCCAAAATCGCTGCAGATGGTGATTGCAGGCATGAAATTAAAAGATGCTTCCTCCTTGGAAGGAAAGTTATGACCAATCTAGATAGCATATTCAAAAGCAGAGACATTACTTTGCCAACAAAAGTCAGTCTAGTCAAGGCTATGGTTTTTCCTGTGGTCATGTATGGATGTGAGAGGTGGACTGTGAAGAAAGCTGAGCGCCAAAGAATTGATGCTTTTGAACTGTGGTGTTGGAGAAGACTCTTGAGAGTCCCTTGGACTGCAAGGAGATCTAACCAGTCCATTCTGAAGGAGATCAGCCCTGGGATTTCTTTGGAAGGAATGATGCTAAAGCTGAAACTCCAGTCCTTTGGCCACCTCATGGGAAGAGTTGACTCATTGGAAAAGACCCTGATGCTGGGAGGGATTGGGGTCAGGAGGAGAAGGGGACGACAGAGGATGTGATGTCTGGATGGCATCACTGACTTGATGGATGTGAGTCTGAGTGAACTCTGGGAGTTGGTAATGGACAGGAGGCCTGGCGTGCTGCGATTCATGGGGTCGCAAAGAGTCCGACACAAC
>NW_011494903.1:11256028-11263416 GCF_000754665.1 Bison bison bison | reverse complement strand
TTAGTTTTGCCAAATATCGAAATGAATCCACCACAGGTATACCCACGTTCCCCATCGTGAACCCTCCTCCCACCTCCCTCCCCTACCCTCCCTCTGGGTCATCCCAGTGCACCAGCCCCAAGCATCCAGTACCCTGCATCGAACCTGGACTGGCAACTCGTTTCATACATGATATTATACATGTTTCAATGCTATTCTCCCAAATCTCCCCATCCTCTCCCTCTCCCACAGAGTCCATAAGACTGATCTATACATCGGTGTCTCTTTTGCTGTCTCGTACACAGGGTTATTGTTACCATCTTTCTAAATTCCATATATATGCGTTAGTATACTGTATTGGTGTTTTTCTTTCTGGCTTACTTCACTCTGTATAATAGGTTCCAGTTTCATCCATCTCATTAGAACTGATTCAAATATATTCTTTTTAATATACACTCTTAAAAGTGTATACACTCTCAAACAAAAATAATTAAGCCAGATAGGAAGATGATTATCTTGGGTTAAAATATTTCTACATAGAACAGTTCTGTTAGATTTGCACTCAAAATTAATAGTACACTCTCTCAGAGAGCAGTATATCAACATTCTAAAGAAGACTTCAAGCCTTCAGTTTGAAAAGGGCTCCAAATGTGTAGTTTGAATTGATCAGTTTCAATAATATTAAAGGAAGGTCAGTAAGTCAGTAAAATATACGAACACTATTTCTGAGATTATAGTAATTAAAAACTTATTTCTCTAAAAATTTGACTTTAAAGAATATTTTTTGATTTAGAGAAACTGTAAACATAATCTTACACTGCATTACTGATCAGCTTGATTAAAGGAACTCTGCCATTTTTCCTTGTTTTATTTCCTACACTGAATTCCAAGCACACAGTTTCTATGACAGTGCCCTTCATTTGTTCTTCCCAGTAGGAAAGCATGACTAATCTCTTAAGGGAATATTCTTGCTCTTTATTATTGATTTCATAGCTCAAAAATATAAGTGGGCAGAGAATGGGCTGCATTTCAAATCAGGGAATAACCACTAAGAAGAAGAAACCAGTTGGACATGTGATAAATTGCTACTTTCTGTCTGAATTTTATACCTAGTTATAGGTAGTTTACAGAATTAAGCTCCATATGGACCCAATGCTACTAAGGAGACTATGACATAACCTGTATGTAGTTACAGATGCTTCTCTCACTCTTTTGGGACACATTTTAGGAGAAACATGTCATAATCAGGGATTTAGACATAATGAAAGATTTGGCTCTCATCTGTTTTTCATGGATTTACCAGAGCTGAGATAAAGAAAACAAGCACACACAAATGTTAGCTGTGATAGCATAAAGCAAACTAAACAAATGTTCCCTGAACATGTTTATATGTACACAGGCATACACATGCATATAAACACATAAAACTCTCATACCACCACCAGCAGCAGCTCTGCAATTCTCACTATAGAAGCAGTTTCACTGTTCTACAGTATTGGAGGGAAAAAAAAAAAAAGATCTGTTATAAAAAGAATTGATGAATTCTTCAATTGTTTGGATTTTTTCTGGCTCTGTTTTATCTAAATTAAACTAATGCAGACTTCCCAAGTGCTAATCTATCAGGAATCTTCCAATTTAAAATAATGATTATTTGGGGTTATACATTACTATTCTTTAAAATGTATTATAGACCATGTATTGGCCAATGTTCAACTAGGAAACTGAAACCACTAAGAATTTGATAAAATTTAATTCAGGAATTGGTCATACTATATGATAGAAGATCTGAAATGACAAAATAAGGGAAAGGAAGCAATACAAAAATTGCAAAAGCATGAACCCACTTGTACCCACGGATAATAGAAAGGAGTAGGTGATATTATTTGGGCCTGGAGCCCTGGATTACAAGGAGTCTGGTGTTAAGGTGGATGTTTCCAGTAGGAGATGAATCTATAGTGGAGATATAGCTATTTCTGGAGAAGCTGCCAGAAGCAGAAAGCAACAGGGAGAAATAATCTAGATTCTCCCTTCTTAGCCTTTCAGTTGCCAACCTGTAACTGTCATTGGCTAAATTTAGCCATAAGGCAACTGACATAAGGGAAATACCTCCTGCTAGGGAAATCCTCCCATCATTTTCTGAGGAAAAAAAAAAATTGATCAGAGAGTAAATAGATCCAGGATCAAAACACACATACACATACAGATAAACGCAGCAAAGTTTTTTCCCTCCAAGATGGCAGAGTAGAAGGACATGCGCTCACCTTCTCCTGCAAGAATACCAAAATCACAACCAGCTGCTGAACAACCATCAACAGGAGAATGTTGGATCCCACCAAAAAAAGCAATACTGCATGTCCAAGGACAAAGCAGAAGCTGAAACAAGAAGGTGGGAGGGGCACAATCAAGTTTAAAATAAAATTTCATACCTGACAGAGATGCTTGGAGGGCACAAACAAAACCTTCTATGCACCAGGACCCAAGGAAAGGAGCAGTGACACCCACAGTAGAAGGAGCAAGACCTGCCTGTGAGGGTTTTAGGGTTTCCTTTGGAGGCAAGGGTCAGCAGAGGCCTGCCACTGGAACAGGGGCACATGCAGCAAGCAATCCTGGGAGGCATGGCAAGTGGCATAAATCCTCTTGGCTGCTGCTACTGCTAAGTCACTTCAGTCATGTCCGACTTGTAGCAACCCCATGGACTGCAGCCCACCAGGCTCCTCCGTCCATGGGATTTTCCAGGCAAGAGTACTGGGGTGCGGTGTCATTGCCTTCTTGGAGGAGGTTGCAATTAGCTCCACTATGCCACTAGGTAGGCAATCCACAACCTAGAGACCAATTATACTAAAGAAGTTCTCACACTGCTGTGAAAGTTATAGACCCCAAAACTACTTTCCAACCCGGAGATCCCACAAAGGAACTGGGAATCTCCAGGGAATCTGAATTTTAAGGTAAATGTGATTTGATTATAAAACTTCCACAGGACTGGAGAAACAGACTCTTGGAGGGCACAAACAAAACCTTGTATGCACCAGGATCCAGGAGAAAGGAGCAGTGAACCCATGAGAGAATGAGCCAGATTTGTCTGTGAGTACTTGAGAGTTTCTAGCAGAGGTGTGGGTCAACAGTGGCCTTCAGCAGGGTCAGGGGCACAGGCAGCAGCAGTCCTGGGAGGCACAGCATTCTGTCATAAGTCCTTATGGAGAAAGTCACCATTACCCCTAATATAGTTTGGTCTCAGGCAAAACTACAGGGAGGGAGCACAGCCACACCTATCAGCAGAGAATCTGATTAAAGATTTGCTGAGCATGGCCCAGCCCACCAGACCAAGACCTAGTTTCCCCATAGCCAGTCCCTCCCATCAGGAAGTTTGCATAAGCCTTTTATCCTCATCCATCACAGGGGAGACAGAATGAAAACCACAGTCACGGAAAACTAGCCAAATGATTACATAGAGTTACACAAAGCTGTAATTCAATGATAAGCCATGCCCTATATGGCCACCTAAGATAGACAGATCATAGTGGAGAGGTCTGACAAAACATAGTCTTCTCCTTGGAAGAAAAGTTATGACCAACCTAGACAGCATATTAAAAAGCAGAGACATTACTTTGCCAACAAAGGTTCATCTAGTCAAGGCTATGGTTTTTACAGTACTCATGTATAGATGTGAGTGTTGCACTACAAAGAAAGCTGAGCACTGAAAACATTTATGCTTTTGAACTGTGGTGTTGCAGAAGACTCTTGAGAGTCCCTTGGACTGCAAGGAGATCCAACCAGTCTATCTTAAAGGAAATCAGTCCTGAATGTTCATTGGAAGGACTTATTTTGAAGCTGAAACTCCAATACTTTGGCCACCCGATGTGAAGAATTGACTCATTGGAAAAGACCCTGATGCTGAGAAAGATTGAAAGTGGGAGGAGAAGGGGATGACAGAGGATGAGATGATTGGATGGCATCACCGACTCAATGAACATGAGTTTGGGTAAACTCCGGGAGTTGGTGATGGACAGGGAGGTCTGGTGTGCTGCAGTCCATGGGGTCACAAAGAGTCAGACATGACTCAGTGACTGAACTGAACTGGAGAAGGGAATGGCAAACCACTTCAGCATTCTTGCCATGAGAACCCCATGAACAGTATGAAAAGGCAAAAAAATATGACACTGAAAGATGAACCCCCCCCCCGTGTTGGTAAGTGTTCAATATACTACTGGAAAGGACTAGAGAAATAGCACCAGAAAGAATGAAGAGCAGGAGCCAAAGCAGAAATGATGCCCAGTAGTGAATGTGTCTGGATATGAAAGTAACATCCAATGCTATGAAGAACAATACTGCGCAGGACCTGGAATATTAGGTTCATGAATCAAGATAAATTGGAAGTGGTCAAACAGGAGATGGAAAGAGCGAATATCAACATTTTAGGAATCAGTGAACTAAAGTGGATGGGAATGGGTAAACTTAATTCAGATGATCATTATATCTACTATTGTGGATAAAAATTCTTTCAAAGAAATGAGTAATCCTTATAGTCAAAAAAAGACTCTGAAATGCAGTACTTGGGTGCAATCTCAAAAACGACAGAATGATCTTGTTTCAAAGGCAAAATTCAATATCACCATAATCCAAGTCCATGCCCCAATCACTAATGTCAAAGAAGGTAAAGTTGAACAGATCTATGAAGACCTAGAAGACCTTCTAGAACAAACACCAAAAACAGATGTCCTTTACATCATAAGGGACTGACATGCAAAAGTAGGAGGTCAAGAGATACCTGGAGTAACAGGTAAGTTTGAACTTGGAGTACAAAATGAAGCAGGGCAAGGGCTAACAGAGTTTTGCCAAGAGAACACACTAGTCATAGTAAATACCCTCTTCCAACAACACCAGAGATGACTCTTCATGGACATCAACAAATGGTCAATAACAAAATCAGATTGATTATATTATTTGCACCGAAGATGGAAAAGCTCTATATAGTCAGAAAAAAAAAAAACAAAAACAAAAACCAGGAGTTAACTGTGGCTCAGATCATGAACTCATTGCAAATTTCAGACATAAATTGAAGAAGTAGGGAAAATCACTAGGCCATTCAGATATGGCCTAAATCAAATCCCTTTTGATAATATAGTGGAAGTGACAAATAGATTCAAAGAATTAGATCTGAGAGACAGAGTGCCTGAAGAACTATGGACGAGATTTGTAACATTGTACAGGAGGCAGTGATCAAAATTATCCCCAAGAAAAAGAAATACAAAGACAAATGAAATAGACAAAAGAAATAGAAAGACAAATGGTTGTCTGAGGAGGCCTTATAAATAACTGAGAAAAGAAGAGAAGTGAAAGGCAAAGGAGAAAAGAAAAGATATATCCATCTGAATGTAGAGTTCCAAAGAATGGCAAGGAGAGATAAGAAAGCCTTCCTTGGTGATCAGTGCAAAGAAATAGAGGAAAACAATAGAATGGGAAAGACTAGATATCTCTTCAAGAAAATTAGAGATACCAAGGGAGCATTTAATGCAAAGATGGCACAATAAAGGACAGAAACTGTATGGACCTAACAGAAGCAGAAGATATTAAGAAGAGGTGGAAAGAATACACAGAAGAATTATACAAAAGAGGTCTTAATTACCTGGATAACTGTGATGGTGTGATCACTCACCTAGATCCAAACATCCTGAAATGTGAAGTCAAGTAGGCCGTAGGAAGCCTTACTACAAACAAAGCTAGTGGAGGTGATAAAATTGCAGCTGAGTTCCTTCAGATTCTAAAAGGTGGTACTGTTAAAGTGCTGCACTCAATATGCCAGCCAATTTGGAAAACTGAGCAGTGATCACAGGACTGGAAACGGTCAGTTTTCATTCCAATCCCAAAGAAAGGCAACGCCAAAGTATGTTCAAACTATTGCACAATTGCACTCATCCCACACGCTAGCAAAGTATTGCTCAAAATTCCCTAAAATACACTTCAACAGTACATGAACCAAGTACTTCTTGATGTAGAAGGTACATTTAGGAAAAGCAGAGGAACCAGTGATCAAATTGCCAACATCCATTGAATCATAGAAAAAGCAATAGAATTCTGGAAAAACATCTACTTCTGCTTCATTAACTACACTTAAGCCTTTGACTGTATGGATCACGACAAACTAGAAAATTCCTGAGACGTGGGAATACCAGACCACCTTATCTGCCTCCTGAGAAACCAGTATGCAAGTCAAGAAGTAACAGTTAGAACTAGACATGGAACCATGGACTGGTTCAAAATTAGGAAAGCAGTACATTGAGATTGTATATTGTCATCCTGTTTATTTAAATTATATGCAGGGTACATCATGCAAAATGCTGGACTGGATGAATCTTAAGCTGGAATAATGATTGCCAGGAGAAATATCAATATCCTCAGATATGCAGATGACACCATTCTCATGACAGAAAATGAATAGGAACTAGTCCTTTGATGAGAATGGAAGAGGAGAGTGAAAAAGCTGACTTAAAACTGAACATTTAAAAAACTAAGACCATGGCATCCAGTCCCATCACTCATGGCCAATAGATGGGGAACCAATGAAAACAGTGAGAGACTTTATTTTCTTGGACTCCAAAATCACTGCAGATGGTGACTGCAGCCATAAAATTAAAAGATGCTTGCTCCTTGGAAGAAAGGCTATGACCAACCTACTCAGCAATTTAAAAAGCAGAGACATCACCTTTTCAACAAAGGTGCATATCATCGAAGCTATGATTTTTCCAGTAGTCATGTACAAATGTGAAGTTCAGGCCTTAAGGAAGGCTGAGCACCAAAGAACTGATTATTTTGAAATGCGATGTTATAGATGACTCTTTAGAGTCCCTTTAACAGCAAGGATATCAAACCAGTCAATCCTTAAGGAAATCAACCCTGAATATACATTTGAAGGACTGATGCTGAAGCTGAATGAACTGCAATATTTTGGTCACCTGATGCAAAGAACCAACTAATTGGAAAGGACCCTGATGCTGGAAAAGATTGAGGGTAGGAGGAGAAGGAGTCAACAGAGGATGAGATGGTTGGATGACATCATTGACTCAATGGACACGAGTTTAAGCAACTCCAGGAGATAATGAAGGACAGGGAAACCTAGCATGCTGCAGTCCAGGAGTTGCAAATTGTCAGACAGGACTTAGTGACTGAACAACAACAAATATAGCAAAGTGAATAGCCATACATATACATATATCTATTCTTTTTTAGATTATAGGTTATGATAAAGTACAGAGGAAAATTCCCTGTGATATACAGTAGGTCCTTGTTAGTTATCTATATTTTATATGCTACTACTGCTACAATAAGTGGCTTCAGTCGTGTCTGACTCTGTGTGACCCCATGGACTGCAGCCTACCAGGCTTCTCCATCCATGGGATTCTCCAGGCAAGAAC
>NW_011494903.1:11255609-11255928 GCF_000754665.1 Bison bison bison | reverse complement strand
ACCAAAGAACTGATTATTTTGAAATGCGATGTTATAGATGACTCTTTAGAGTCCCTTTAACAGCAAGGATATCAAACCAGTCAATCCTTATGGAAATCAACCCTGAATATACATTTGAAGGACTGATGCTGAAGCTGAATGAACTGCAATATTTTGGTCACTTTTTCAACAAAGGTGCATATCATCGAAGCTATGATTTTTCCAGTAGTCATGTACAAATGTGAAATTCAGGCCTTAAGGAAGGCTGAGCACCAAAGAACTGATTATTTTGAAATGCGATGTTATAGATGACTCTTTAGAGTCCCTTTAACAGCAAGGA
>NW_011494903.1:11254177-11255509 GCF_000754665.1 Bison bison bison | reverse complement strand
TCTCCATTTTTTTTTTTAGATTCCACATGTAAGTTATATCATATGTTTGTCCTTTTGTGTCTGATTTACTTCATTCAGTATGGCAATCTCTAGATCCATCCATGTTGCTGCAATCATTTCTATATTGTCAAATTTCAAACTATTTAAAATTCAATCTACAATTTGAAATCTTAGATTTCTATAGCATTTCATCACCAAACTATTAAAAAAATTGGAGGTTAAAGAAAAAATTGTTTGCATTGCTAAAAAGCTTAGACACTTCTCCATGGAGAGAGATCATGGCAGCAGAGTGGGAGGACATCTGGCTCACTTCCCTTCGTGAACACATCAAAACTACAGCTATCTATAGAATGGCTCTTGCTGGACTCCACCTGAGGACTAGCAGAATAGCTCTTCTACAACTAAGACTAAAGAAAGAGCCAAATGGAGTCTTGTAAGAAGGCAAGAGAAACGATCTGATTGGTACCCACACCACTACTGTGGGACCCAGAAGAGGAGGGAAATATCACAGGTTCAAGGATCCTTCCTGGGGAGCAGGGGTTCAAGCCATATATCAGGGCACTCCAGGCTGTAGGGCTGATACAAAGAGGATGAGCCCCCTTAGCTGTTTATAAATCAATGGGAATTATTAGGCCAGTAAGAAATCAAGACTCTGCTCATGATGAGACTGAACACAGACTTGCTGACTCCCAGTCACAGGGCTGAACAACAGACTGAAAACTGTCTAGGGCTCTGGCCAGCTTGTCAAGACCACTTCAGTGCACCCGCCAGCCCACAATGGGTCTGTCCTCCAGCCCCTCTTGCTTCAGTGCTGCTCTTCTTTAGGTAGAGGCTGCCAGTACCAACAAGAGTGTGCACACTTGGGAGTGGGTGGGCCCAGCTCAGTAGTGTGGCACCAACATCTTTGGCTTTTTTGTTATTTTTGATCAGTCACTAAGTTGTGTCCAACTCTGTGATCCCATGGACCACAGCACTAACCGGGTTCCTTATCCTTCACTATCTCCTGGAGTTTGCTCAGATTCATGTCCATTGAGTCAGTTATGTTATAAAACCATTCATCCTCTGCTGCCCTCTTCTCCTTTTGCCTTCAATCTATCCCAGTATAATGATAGCATATTCAAAAGCAATGATATTACTTTGCCAACAAAGGTCCGTCTAGTCAAAGCTATGGTTTTTTCTGTGGTCATGTATGGATGTGAGAGTTGGAATGTGAAGAAAGCTGAGCGCCAAAGAATTGATGCTTTTGAATTGTGGTGTTGGAGAAGACTCTTGAGAGTCCCTTGGACTGCAAGGAGATCCAACCAGTCCATTCTAAAGGAGATCAGCCCTGGG
>NW_011494903.1:11253510-11254077 GCF_000754665.1 Bison bison bison | reverse complement strand
TGAGTTTGAGTGAACTCCAGGAGTTGGTGATGGACAGGGAGGCCTGGCGTGCTGCGATTCATGGGGTCGAAAAGAGTCAAACACAACTGAGTGACTGAACTGAACTGAACAAACAAAAGTCCAGGAATGGATGGGCTTCACAACAGAATTTTACCAAATATATAAAGAAGAACTAGTAACTAACTTCTCAACCTACTCCAAAAAATTTAAAAGGGAGAAATAATCCCAATTTAATTCAACATGGCCACATCTACCCTAATACCAAAACAAGACAAATACACCAAGAACAACAACAAAAAAAACTAATGCCAATATCTCTAATGAATATAGATGAAAAAAATCCTCAACAAAATATTAACAAACTGAATCCAACAATTTATAAAAGGGATAATATACTATGGTCAAGTAGAATTTATTAAAGTGGTACAAAGGTGATTCAATATCTGCAAAGCAATTAAGGTAATATACACATTAACAATGGAGAAGGCAATGGCACCCCACTCCAGTACTCTTGCCTGGAAAATCCCATGGATGGAGGAGCCTAGTAGGCTGCAGTCCATGGGGTCA
>NW_011494903.1:11252902-11253410 GCF_000754665.1 Bison bison bison | reverse complement strand
TCTCCAATGCATGAAAGTGGAAAGTGAAAGTGAAGTTGCTCAGTCGTGTCCGACTCTTAGCGACCCCATAGACTGCAGCCTACCAGTCTCCTCCATCCATGGGATTTCCCAGGCAACAGTACTGGAGTGGGGTGCCATTGCCTTCTCCATTTTACACGTTAAGTTGCCTCAATCATGTCTGACTCTTTGCAACCCTATGAACCGTGACTCTCCAGACTCCTCTGTCCATAGGATTTTCCAGGCAATAATACTGGAGTGGGTTGCCATTTCATCCTCCAGGGGATTTTCTTGACCCAGAAATCAAAATCATGTCCCTTGAGTCTCCAACATTAGCAAGTGGGTTCTTTACCACTAGCACCATCTGGGAAACCCCTATATTTTATATAGCAATATGTATATGTCAATACCAATTTCCCAATTTTTCTCTCACTATCCCCCTCACCCCACTTTCCACCCTGGTAATCATAAGTTTCTTTTCTATGTCTGTGGCTCTATTTCTGTTTTATAA
>NW_011494903.1:11235472-11252801 GCF_000754665.1 Bison bison bison | reverse complement strand
ATTAACAATGGAGAAGGCAATGGCACCCCACTCCAGTACTCTTGCCTGGAAAATCCCATGGATGGAGGAGCCTAGTAGGCTGCAGTCCATGGGGTCACTAAGAGTCGGACACGACTGAGCAACTTCACTTTTACTTTTCACTTTCATGCACTGGAGAAGGAAATGGCAACTGACTCCAGTGTTCTTGCCTGTAAATCCCAGGGACAGGGGAGCCTGGTGGGCTGCCGTCTATGGGGTCGCACAGAGTCAGACACGACTGAAGTGACTTAGCAGCACACATTAACAAAATGAATGATAGAAATCACTTGATCATCTCAATGCTGCTAGTGCTGCTAAGTTGTTTCAGTCATGTGTGACTCTGTGTAACCCCATAGATGGCAGCCCACCAGGCTCCCCTGTCCCTGGGATTTTCCAGGCAAGAATACTGGAGTGGGTTGCCATTTCCTTCTCTGATCATCTCAGTAAATGCAGCATAAAAGCATCTTGACAAAATCCAACACCTATTCATGAAAAAAACTGTCAACGTTTGTACAGAGGAAATATATCTGAACATAATAAAGGCCACTTCTGATAAACCACAGCTAAATTATATAGAATGCTGAAAAACTGAGTTTTTCTTTTAAAATCACGAACAAGATAAGGATGCCCACTCTTGTCATTTCTGTTTAACATAATATGGAAGTCCTAGCCATAGTGGTCAGAGAAGAGAAAGAATAAAATACGTCCAATTTGGAAGGGGAAAAGTAAACCTCATTATTTGCAGATAACATAAATAAATGATATTATTTATAGAAAACCTTTACATCACTACAAAAAAAAATCTTTTAGAGCTAATTAATGAATTCAGTAGTTTCAAGAAACAATACTAACATTCAGAAAGTTGTTTATTTTCTATAAACTAATTATTAACTATCAGAAAGTAAAAGCAAGAAAACAATCTCATTTACAGTCACATCAGATAGAATAAAATACTTAGGAACAAATTTAACCAGAGGTGACAGACCTATGCACTGAAATCTATGTGAAATTGATAAAGGAAACTGAAGACTATACAAAGAAATGGAAGCATACCCACCATGCATAGATTAGAAGAATTAATACTGTTAAAATATCCATAGTAATTAGAGCGATCTACAGATTTAATGTAATGCTTATCAAAGTACCCATGACATTTTTCACAAAAGGAGAATAATCCTAAAATTTGTATGAAACTAAAGTAAGCATCAAATACCCAAAACAATCTTGAGAAAAAGAACAAAGTTGGTGGTTTCATGCTCCTTGACCTCAGACTATATTACGGGTAATTAACAGACAATATTGGGGCAAAATCAGACACACTGATTGATGGAACAAAATAGAGGGCCCAGAAATAAACCCACATATTTGTGGTCAATCTACAACACAGAAACAAAAATATACAATAAACATAAGACAGTCTCACAACTGTGATGTTTGAAAAATTGAACAGGTACATGTAAAAGAATAAAATTAGCACATATAAAAGAATAAAACTAGCATGTTTTCTCAGAAAAATAAACTCAAAATGGACTAAAGACCTAAGACCAGAAACCATAAAACTCCTGGAAGAAAACATAGGCAGTAGACTCTTTGACATAAGTTTTACTAATACTGTTTTTTGATCTATCATTTGGGCAAAGGAAGCAAAAGTAAAAATAAATAAATGTTACCTAATTAAACCTAGAGACAGACATCCTGGAATGTGAAGTCACAAATCAGCTCTCAAGTGGGCCTTCCGAGCATCACTACGAACAAAGCTAGGGGAGGTGATGGAATAACAGTTGAACTATTTCAAATCCTAAAAGATAATGCTGTGAAAGTGCTGCACTCAATGTGCCAGCCAATTTGGAAAACTCAGCAGTGATCACAGGACTGGAAAAGGTCAGTTTTCATTCCAATCCCAAAGAACGGCAATGCCAAAGGATGTTCAAGCTCAATTCAGTTCAGTCGATCAGTCATGTCCGACTCTTTCCAACCCCATGGACTGCAGCACATGAGGCCTCCCTGTCCATCATCTTCTCCTGGAATTTACTCAAACTCATGTCCATTGAGTCAGTGATGCCATCCAACCATCTCATCTTCTGTCATCCCCTTCTCCTCCCGACTTCAATCTTTCCCAGCATCAGGGTCTTTGCAAATGAGTGAGCTCTTTGCATCAGGTGGCCAAAGTATTGGAGTTTCAGCTTCAGCATCAGTCCTCCCAATGGATATTCAGGACTGATTTCCTTTAGGATAGACTGGTTGGTTCTCCTTGCAGTCCAAAGAATGTTCAAACTACCGTACAATTACACTCATCTCACACACTAGCAAAGTAATGCTCAAAATTCTCTAAGTCAGGCTTCAACAGTGTGTGAACCATAAACTTCCAGATCTCAAGCTGGATTTAGAAAAGGCAGAGGAACCAGAGATCAAATTGCCAATATCCACTGGATCCTCCAAAAAGCAAGAGAGTTCCAGAAAAACAACTACTTCTGCTTTATTGACTATGCCAAAGCCTTTGACTGTGTGGATCACAATAAACTGTGGAAAATTCTTAAAGAGATGGGAATACCAGACCATCTTACCTGCCTACTGAGAAATCTGTATGCAGGTCAAAAAGGAATGGTTAGAACCGGACATGGAACAACAGACTGGTTCCAAAGTGGGAAAGGAGTACGTCAAGGCTATATATAGTCACCATGCTTATTTAACTTATATGCAGTGTATATCATGAGAAATGTCAGACTGGGTGAAGCACAAACTGGAATCAAGATTCCTGGGAGAAATATCAATAATCTCAGATATGCAATGACACGACCCATATGGCAGAAAGTAAAGAAGAAAAGAGCCTCTTGATGAAAATGAAAGAGGAGAGTGAAAAAGTTGGCTTAAAACTCAACATTCAGAAAACTAAGATCATGGCATCTCATCCCATCACTTCATGGCAAATAGATGGAGAAACAGTGGAAACAGTGACAGGCTTTATTTTGGGGGCTCCAAAATCATTGCAGATGATAACTGCAGCCATGAAATTAAAAGACTCTTGTTCCTTGGAAGATAAGTTATGACCAACCTAGACATCCTATTCAAAAGTAGAGACATTACTTTGCCAAAAAAGGTCCGTCTAGTCAAGGCTATGGTTTTTCCAGTAGTTATGTATGGATGTGAGAGCTGGACTATAAAGAAATCTGAGCACCAAAGAATTGATGCATTTGAACTGTGGTGTTGGAGAAGCCTCTTTAGAGTCCCTTGGACTGCAAGGAGATCAAACCAGTCCATCTTAAAGGAAATCAGTCCTGAATATTCATTGGAAGGACTGATGCTGAAGCTGAAGCTCCAATACTTTGGCTACCTGATGCAAAGAACTGACTCATTGGTAAAGACCCTGATGCTGGGAAAGATTGAAGGTGGGAGGAGAAGGAGATGACAGATGATGAGATGGTGGAATGGCATCACCAACTCAATGGACATGACTTTGGGCAAGCTCTGGGAGTTGGTGATGGACAGGGAAGCCTGGTGTGCTGCAGTGCATGGGGTCACAAGAGTCGGACATGCCTGAGAGACTGAACTGAACCGAACAGAATCAAATGCAAAAAGTAAGCCAGAAGGAAAAACATAAATACAGTATACTAACGCATATATATGGAATTTAGAAAGATGGTAACAATAACTCTGTATACGAGACAGCAAAAGAGACACTGATGTATAGAACAGTCTTATGGACTCTGTGGGAGAGGGAGAGGGTGGGAAGATTTGGGAGAATGGCATTGAAACATGTAAAATATCATGTAGGAAACGAGTTGCCAGTCCAGGTTCGATGCACGATGCTGGATGCTTGGGGCTGGTGCACTGGACGGCCCAGAGGGTTGGTATGGGGAGGGAGGAGGGAGGAGGGTTCGGGATGGGGAACACATGTATACCTGTGGCGGATTCATTTTGATATTTGGCAAAACTAATACAATTATGTAAAGATTAAAAATAAAATAAAATTAGAAAAAATAAATAAATAAATAAATAAATAAATAAAGCTTTTGTCCAGCAAAGAAAACCATGGGCAAAATGAAAAGACAACTGACTAAATGAGAGAAAATATTTGTAAATTATATGACTAATAAGAAGTTAATATATAAAATATACCAATAGCTGATAGAACTCAGTATAAAAAAAAATTCAATTTAAAAATGAATAGGCTTAAAAAAAAAAAACAAACAAGACATACAGCCAGCTAACAGGCACATGGAAAGATCCTCAACAACACTAATAATCAGAGAAATGCAAATCAGAACTACAGTGAGATACTACCTCACACCTATCAGAATGGTTATCATCAAAAAGACCACAAATGTTAAATATGGTGAGGAAGTCAAGAAAGGGGAACCCCAGCTCACTGTTGGTGGGAATGTAAAATGTAAATTAGTAGAGCCACTAGGGAAAACAGTACATAAGTTTCTCAAAAAATTAAAAATAAACTACCATATGATCCAACAATCTCCCTCCTGGATATGCATCCAAGGGAAAAGAAAATACTAATTCGAAAAGATTCGTACACCTCAATGTTCATAGCAGCATCATTTAACAATAGCCAAGATATGAAATCACCCTAAAGGTCCATCAACAATTAAAAGGATTAAAGAGGCTGTGGACTATATATACAATGAAAATTACTCAGTCATAAAATGAATAAAATTGTGATATTTTCAACAACATGAATTGACCTGAAGAGTATTATACTGAGTGAAGTAAGTCAGACAGAGAAAAACAAGTGGTCTGTTTTCACTCATTAGTGGAATCTAAAAAAAATAAAATGAATGAATATAAAAAAAGAAACAAGCCATAGACACAGAGAACAGCTAGTGGTTACCAATGCAGAAAGCAGAGGGAGAAGGTGAAAGATGGAGGGAAAGAATTAAGAGGTACAATCTACCAAGCATAAAACAAACAAGATACAAGGATTCAGTTTATTTCACAGAGAACGTAACCAATATTTCACAATAACTTCATCATACTTTTTTAAAAGATTTTTTGATGTGCTCTGTGTTTAAAGTCTTTATTGAATTTTTTACAATATTGCTTCTGTTTCATGTTTTGTTTTTCTGACAATGAGGCATGTGGGGTCTTAGCTCCCAGACCAGGATTTGAACTTGCATCCCCTGCATTGGAAGGTGAAGTCTTAACCACCAGACCAGCAGGAAACTCCCTACAATGACTTTAACTAGAATATAATCTAAAAAATATTGAATCAGTATATTACACACTTGAAACTAATGCAACATTGTACACCAACTATACTTCAATTCAAAAAATAAATTCGACATGTATCATGCAAATGTCAATAACAAGTCCATTTATATTGCTTATCAAGCAAAGTCAATTGCATTAAATCATTTGGATAAATACAACAATTATATATTTCACATATACTCATCACTGTATCTTAGTATTTATATCACCATCCTCTTTTTCTAAAATAAGCATCGTTAAATATAGAAAAATAGTGTGTTTTTTCCAAATGCATTTTGTACAATTTTAAAATGTTTTAAATTAAATATTAATGCACTTGATTTGAGAAAAAGCACAAACTGTCTTAACTTGTTCAGTGTCTTTATGACTTATTCAGGAAATAACTGGCTAATCATGTCAAGGACAGATCATAGATTGTTTTCGAAACCCTTCACAGACTCTGTCACTCTAGCTATAAGTTGAAAGGGTCAAAATATGGTCGATATTTTTAAATAAATAGTAAAAGGTATTTTTGGTGATACACTCTAATTAAAAATTACATTTAAACTCATGGGAATGTAATCAATAAAATAAGCTGGTGGCATTTTTCTGAATCTATTTCCATTATTCCCTGGTGTCTCACCGAAGGCTCATTTCTTTAGAAAATCATTTACTCGAAAACTGTCTTATAAACTTCAAGAAGAAACTAGAGTTTCTTACCTGTTTCCAGTACAGTAATCTCCGATATAGAACAAACTTTGTCTTTGCTCTATGAATGTGCAGGGTATAGTACATAGTGACAGATCACAGGCTACCATGATTTAGCACCTAAATCAGTCCTACCTCATTTGAAACATACCCTCACTCCCTTTCAGATATCAGTTTAACCTTGAAGACCTAAATTTCAGACCCATCTTGGAAAACCTTCTGATATAACAAGCAAGATAGATTACTATGCTAAACAAACTGAAACCAAGAAACACAAACTTATCTATGGGCTTTGCAGGTGGTGCTAGTGTAATGAATCCATCTGCCAAAGCAGGAGACTTAAGACAGGTGGATTCCAACCCTGAGTGGGGAAGATCCCCCTAGGGGAGGGCATGGCAACCCACTCCAGTATTCTTACCTGGAGAATCCCATGGACAGAGAAGCCTGGTGGGCTACAAAAAGTCTGACATGACTAAAACAACTTAGCATGCACTCACTTATCTATGATATGCATTCACAGGATACAATTGATTATTTTATTAAAGAAAAAAATGAAATTGAATAGATTTATTGGGGAGGAATGACTGGTTGTGACAATGTTGCAGAGGAAGTGTATTTTGGGAACTGTGTTGGTGGAGTTAGACTTCTTCAAAGGAAGAAGAATTTGCTACGATAAAGCACAAGCCAGTTCATTCGGAATGACTCCTATCTTTGCCCTACTGAAAAATCATCTTCAGAAAATTTTGAGATTTGAGGGGAAAAAAAAAACATCTAACAATACTCCTGAGACTAGTTCAGTTCACTTGCTCAGTACTGTCTGACTCTGCGACCAGATGGACTGCAGCACACCAGGCTTCCCTGTCCATCACCAACTCCTGGAGCTTGCCCAAACTCATGTCCATCAAGTCAGTGATACCATCCAACCGTCTCATTTTCTGTCATCCTATATCCTCCTGCCTTCAATCTTTCCCAGCATCAGTGCCTTTTCAAATTAGTCAGTTCTTTGCATCAGGTGGCCAAAGTATTGGAGTTTCAGCTTCAGCATCAGTTCTTCCAATGAATATTCAGGACTGATTTCCTTTAGAATGGACTGGTTTGATCTCCTTGCAGTCCAAGGGACTCTCAAAAGTCTTCTCCAACACCACAGTTCAAAAGCATCAATTCTTTGGCCTCTCAGCTTTCTGTATGATCCAATTCTCACATCCATACATGACTACTGGGAAAAAAAACATAGCTTTGACTAGACAGACCTTTGTTGTCCAAGTAATGTCTCTACTTTTGAATAAGCTATCTAGGTTGGTCATAGCTTTGCTTTCAAGGAGCAAGTGTCTTTTAATTTCATGGCTTCAGTCACCATCTGCAGTGCTTTTGGAGCCCAAGAAAATTAAGTCTGTCACTGTTTCCATTGTTCCACCATCAATTTGCCATGAAGTGATGGGACAAGATGCCATGATCTTAATTTTTTGAATGTTGAGTTTAAGCATTCAGCATTTGAATGTTGAGCCAGCCTTCTCACTCTCCTCTTTTACTTTCATCAAGAGGCTCTTCAATTCCTCTTCACTTTCTGCCATAAGGGTGGTGCCATCTGCATATTTGAGGTTATTGATATTTCTCCCGGCAATCTTAATTCTAGCTTGTGCTTCACCCAGTCTGGCATTTCTCATGATGTACACTGTATATAAGTTAAATAAGCATGGTAACAATATACAGCCTCAATGTACTCCTTTCCCAATTTGGAATCAGTCTGTTGTTCCACATCCAGTTCTAACTGTTGCTTCTTGATCTGCACACAGATTTCTTGGAAGGCAGGTAAGATGGTCTGGTATTCCCATCTCTTTAAGAATTTTCCAGTTTGTTGTGATCCACACAATCAAAGGCTTTAGCATAGGCAATGAAGCAGAAGTAAATGTTTGTCTGGAATTCTCTTGCTTTTTCTAAGATCCAAATGATCTCTGGTTCCTCTGCCTTTTCTAAATCCCACTTAAACGTCTGGAAGTTCTTGGTTCACGTACTGTTGAAGCCTAGCTTGGATAATTTGACCTTTACTTTGTTAGTGTGTGTGATGAGTGCAATTGTACAGTAGTTTGAACATTCTTTGGCATTGCCTTTCTTTTGGATTGGAATGAAAACTGACTTTTTCCAGTCCTGTGAACACTTCTGAGTTTTCCATATTGGCTCTCATATTGAGTGTGGCACTTTCACAGCATCATCTCTTAAGATTTGAAATAACTCAGAGGGAATTCCATCACCTTCACTGGTTTTGTTTGTAGTGATGCATCCTAAGGTCCACTTGACTTCTCACTCCAGGATGTCTGGATCTAGGTGAGTGATCACACTATCATGGTTATCTGGGTCATTGAGATCTTTTTTGTATAGTTCTGTGTATTCTTGCCACCTCTTCTTAATATATTCTGCTTTCGTTAGGTCCATACCATTTCTGTCCTTTATTATGCCTATCTTTGCATGTTCCCATCTAATCCTGAGACTAGAGATAGTAAAATTCTAGCATCAAATTTTGAATTGTGCTCATGTAGTCATTCCATCACACATATAAAGTAAGATGCAATAAGGGATTTAAAATTCTAGGTCATAGGGTATTAAGACACTTTGAGTTTCTTTCCATTAGAAGGTAATTAGTCTATGGAAATTCCCCAGTGTTCTAAAGGTTAAGACTTCACCTACTAATGCAGGGGGTGAGGGATTGATCGCTGGTTGTGGGGCTGAGATGCCCCATGCATCATGGCCAAAAACAAAAGCAAAACAAAGCAATGTTGTAAAGCATTGTTGTAAAAAATTCAATAAAGACTTTAAAAATGGCTCACATCAAAAAACAAACTTAAGAAAAGAAGATAATTAGCAAGCCTATAAAGGGACTTCCTATAAGAAACCCTGGGTGAACCTTGAGTTTCTTATCTGTACACCTTAAAAACATCCTTTCTTAGCAGGAAAATGTATCCACTCTTATTCACAATCACATATTCATTTATTAGAAAGTTTTAAGTTTCTGTTTTAGAAGGAAGTACAAATTTAGATTAATCAGTTATCTCTTCATTCAGCTAATACAAAATAATCAGAAATTAGAGCTCCAAATATCATTTGATAATCAGCAAACTGAGATTATTCTCTTTTTTAAAAGGTCTATAATATTAAAGAAAGATTAATCAAATGGCATTAGTCAAAGAGGCTACAGTGTTTTAGTATGAAGGTAATAGAAAGGAAACAGAAGCTTGAAAATCAGACTGTATAATACTTTCATGTCTCAAGTGGAAGAAATTCTAAACAGAAACATTTTGAACATAAAATTCCTTGTTTGATGAATGAACCAGAACAAATACAACTAATGCAGGAGGAGAAAAAGGAAGAAGCAAAGAATATGTAGCTTAAAAAGTCTTCATTTTTTTTTCTTACTGTTTTTTTTTTATTCTTCATTCAGACTATCTTTTAAAAATAGATTGACCTTTAAGTTAATGATAATAAGACACAAACACAGTTACAAAAAATAACAGTTATTAATAAAAACTCTGTTAATAAAAAATAGTTATAAAATCCTCCCACAATATGAAAGATAACAAGGAGCACAGTGGCTTTCAATTCATAATTAGTAAATGGTAGGTTACACTGAAATCACACATTGTTCTAAATATATCTATTTGTACATAAACTATACTAATTTAAAATATATGCCTTCTCAAATTTTTATGACCAACCTAGATAGCATATTGAAAAGCAGAGACATTACTTTGCCAACAAAGGTCCGTCTAGTCAAGGCTATGGTTTTTCCTGTGGTCATGTATGGATGTGAGAGTTGGACTGTGAAGAAAGCTGAGCACCGAAGAACTGATACTTTTGAACTGTGGTGTTGGAGAAGACTCTTGAGAGTCCCTTGGACTGCAAGGGACATCCATCCAGTCCATTCTGAAGGAGATCAGCCCTGGGATTTCTTTGGAAGGAATGATGCTGAAGCTGAAACTCCAGTCCTTTGGCCACCTCATGCGAAGAGTTGACTCATTGGAAAAGACCCTGATGCTGGGAGGGATTGGGGGCAGGAGGAGTAGGGGACGACAGAGGATGAGATGGCTGGATGGCATCACGGACTCAATGGACTTGAGTTTGAGTGAACTCCAGGAGTTGGTGATGGACAGGGAGGCCTGGCGTGCTGTGATTCATGGGGTCGCAAAGAGTCAGACACGACTGAGCAACTGAACTGAAGAGGCAGATACGAAAAGTAATAAATCCATATGTAATTCCAGGTTGATAAACAGCATGCATTAAGAGATATGCTATTGCAGTTGATGTATTTCATTTGTGTTTGGTTTATTTAGAGGGATACAATATATACTCATAAATATGTGTATATGTGCAATCTATTGCTACCCCCTCACATTTGAACAAATACTTCCAAAAAAAGGTGACGATTGAGAGTGTTAGAGTGTGTGAATAAGTGGTTGCAAGGAAAGCAATTGTACAGTACTGATTACCAGATATATACTGGAGTATCTCACATAGTCTAAGGTAGAGATGACAGCCAAACTTCAGCGGACTAGGAACCTGATCAGGTGTGGATAATTTAACTTGCAGCTTTCTCCCTCTTGAGCTCTACAATTATTGTTACTTAGCCACCAATTCTCGGTAACATGTTTCTCAGTTGTAATTTTCAAGTGAGAGGTTTGATGAGCTGAGCTTGAGTCAGAAATCCAATCATTTATTTATGCACTCATTCAAAAGTAACTGAGCATCTATCATTAAAATGATAGTAGTAAGTGCTAGATATACAGAGGTTCGATAAAGCAGACATGGGAATGCCATGGGGGTAGGCAAGTAGGGCCATATAGCAGAAACAAGTTTGTATAGGGGCTTACTCTTTCTGAGCAGAAGAGAGAGGCTCTATAAATTAGGGAGCAGAAAAGAGAGGAATTGCTGATACCCAAATAGGGGTATACTACACACACATGATGAATAAGGTAAATGGAGCCTGGTGAATGTGTAAGTACAAAAACATTAAGGCTGGTAGTTAAGAGTGTGATTAGACAACAGGACAGGAAAAAAAAAAAGAATTTGAAGAGGCAAGTGAGATGACTGCCAAAAAATCCTAAGAAACCACCTCATGGCTAGACATTTGAACTCAATTCCTTAGTACTTTTTCATTCTTCTATTAATTGCTATTGTTAAGTGAATTCAGGCTCAGCGAACTAAAATTAGCCTTCCTGAAGGATTTAAGGAAGGAAAGAAGCACTGCAAGAGAATTTCCATCTTTAGTCTAGCACAGTGAGTTTATAAAAGGTAAGTATCCTATTTCATGTTCTTATGGATTTTGAAACTTCACTAATAAAATACAGCTCTGAAAAAACATCTTACCCTAAATTATTGCCTTTAATTCTGTGTTAGTTTAAACCTATTTCTCTTCTACCGTATGCTGCTGCTGCTGCTAAGTCGCTTCAGTCGTGTCCGACTCTGTGCGATCCCATAGATGGAAGCCAACTAGGCTCCCCCATCCCTGGGATTCTCCAGGCAAGAGTACTGGAGTGGGGTGCCATTGCCTTCTCTGCTTCTCCCTTATACTTGTAGCTTTAACAGAAACTTGAACGTGAGAAGGCAATTATTTCATCTCACTTTCCCATCATATGAAATATTATCCATTAGATTAGAGAGGTAATAATTATTTTACGTACTGGCAAAGTACCAGTTACCAATTCCATAAGCCCTTCTGAACAAGGTTGTATCTTTAAAACAGAATGTCACATGGCTTTTTACCTTATATTCACTCTACAATAGAGGGATCTTAGTACAATTAAAAGGATACTGCTGCTGCTAAGTCGCTTCAGTCGTGTCCGACTCTGTGCGACCCCAGAGACGGCAGCCCACCAGGCTCCCCCGTCCCTGGGATTCTCCAGGCAAGGACACTGGAGTGGGTTGCCATTTCCTTCTCTAATGCATGAAAGTGAAAAGTGAAAGTGAAGTCGCTCAGTCGTGTCTGACTCTTAGCGACCCCATGGACTGAAGCCTACCAGGCTCCTCTGTCCATGGGATTTTCCAGGCAAGAGTACTGGAGTGGGGTGCCATTGCCTTCTCCAAAAAGGATACTACATTTTTACTAAGAATATTTGAACCAATTATTAATTAATAGAAATGGCAAGTAATTTTGAATGTTTTCTATACCTCCCTTTGGCCCAACAGCATTATATTAGCAAAATTAGAAACCACACATACAGACCTTGCCAATTAATTACATCTACAGCACTATGAGCTGTGCATAATAAAATAACAATGTGAGGTCCCTGTCAGTGCACATAAAAGTCAGTCACTCATTTTTCACAAGAAAGACAATTTGAAAGATAGTGATCATACAATTGTGTAGTCTGAAGTACTAACAGAGGTGTGAGAAAGATAAAAATACACACTCCGGTAGTAATTTTCAAAAGCTCAAAACATTGATAGAAAAAAATTTACAGCATTTTACCTTCCTAAAGAAATAGTTTCTCTCTGAGAGGTATTCCCAAGTGGAAAACAGGAAACCATCAAAACTATTCAGGAAGAAACTCTTGTGCATTACTTTATCTTCTAAATAATAATTAAGTGCTCTGTATCAGGAACAAGGTAGGAAAAAATATAGATAGTCTAACCTCACAGAATTTCCAACAAGGTGAAAGGAACAACTAAGAAGCCAATAGACTAAGAGTAGGAGAAGGAAAGGAGAAGACTTCCTGGGAAAACATGAGATGGGAATTAACCCTTCTCCTTGGGAGAAGAGGGTGGAGGCTGAGCTTCCAAGGCTTCTTGAAGTTGAGACACACAACATGAGTTAGCCTTGGGAAGAACCAGAAAGTGGATGGGCAGTGGGGGTAGGAAAGTAGGTTTTCCTGCCAAAGGAACCATTATATGCAAAAGATCAGGAGATCGGGAAGCAAGATAATGATGTTTGTTTGAAGACCTGAAAAAAATTCAGGAGGACTGAGTCATAATCACATTAAAGAATTTTACTTTTTTACAAGAGAGATGGAAATAATTGTGTGATTGCATACAGAGAACTAAAATGATGAAATTTCCAAAATAATCTTTGGAAAGAGTACTTGGTAAGAAATGTGGTAGGATGGGAAAATAGAAATGTTAGGAGGTTTTCTCACAAAGGTAGATGAGAAATGAAATCACAGTGGGGCAGTAGCAGCAGGGAGGAGATGAAAATACACAAGAGGTACTGAGAAAGTAAAATGGAGAGTATTTTGAGATTTATTTCATATAGAGAGTTAATGAAATGGAAGAGTTAAAAAAAAAAAATGGTGTCCAATCATTGCTTAAGCAATCCAATGGTGTTTGAGACTCTTTATTAGCAAAAGAGTACTGGAGAAGAAGAAGCTGTATATCATTTGTTGTTTAGTCTCTAAGTCATGCCCGACTTTTTTTGCAACCCCATGGACTGTAGCCCATCGGTCTCCCTGGTCCATGGGATTTTCCAGGCAAGAATATTGGAGTAGACTGCCATTTCCTTCTCCAGGGGAGAGCCACCAGGGAAGCCACTGTGTATCATTATCATTCCCTAAAAATGTAGGAGAAAAAAAAAAGCAAGCAGGATAATGAGTTTCAATTGTGAAGTTTTCTAAGAGCTGAATAACTGAAAAGAGCCACAATTATTCAAGATGACATAAAATAAGATAAATAAAACAATACTGTCAGAGATGCCATACTATAAAATAAAACACAAAAGGAAAATTAAAATAATTATATAAAAGAATTGAAAACTTGGAAGTTAGCAAAGGAAAAAATTGATCAATTAGCTTACTTGACAGAGAAGGCAATGGCACCCCACTCCAGTACTCTTGCCTGGAAAATCCCATGGACAGAGGAGCCTGGTAGGCTGCAGTCCATGGGGTCGCTAAGAATCCGACGCCTTTGAGAGACTTCACTTTCACTTTTCACTTTCATGCATTGGAGAAGGAAATGGCAACCCACTCCAGTGTTCTTGCCCGGAGAATCCCAGGGACAAGAGAGCCTGGTGGGCTGCCATGACTGAAGTGACTTAGCAGCAGTAGCTTACTTGAAAGGTGAATAAAGGAAATTTGAACTTCAAAATATTGATTTAGCCATTAGCTGATGCTATTAATACACAAATCTGATTAAAAAAATTTTGCAAGTGAAAATCCAAGAATGAACTTAAAATTAGGTTTAAACATACTAGACATTTTAAAACCACCTACATTAGGTACTAGACTTGCCTGATAGCTCAGTTAGTAAAGAATCCACCTGCAATATAGGGGACCCTGGTTCAATTCCTGGGTGAGGAAGATTAGCTGGAGAAGGGATAGGCTATTCACTCCAGTATTCTTGGACTTCCCTTGTGGCTCAGCTGGTAAAGAATCCACCCACAATGTGGGAGACCTGGGTTCAATCCCGGGGTTGGGAAGATGCCCCAGAGAAGGGAAAGGCTACCCACTCCAGTATTCTGGCCTGGAGAATTCCAGGGACTGTATAGTGATGGGTTCGCAGAGTCGGACACAACTGAGCAACTTTCACTTTCATATTATGTACTGTAAAATCCATATCAGGAGTATTTATACTTAAGAATATGTATTCTTTTGGCATACTAGGAGACAAGACAAAATAAAATTGGAATGAGTAACACTTTGTTAAAATGGAGATGTATATCCAGTGAGACACAATTGTCCCCCTCAGGAACCTAATGAAAAATGTTTTCATATATTAAGGCAGGCTACATATATTTGTCAAAAATAAATCATATCAGGCATAGTGTTTTTCTTTGAACTTTTAGGTAGGAAAATGTAGTATATGTTATGTGGAAATTATTCTGGCTTTGAACATTCACACTTGGCAAACAAAGATTGGCAAAAGAGAAGACTGATAGCTCTCTGGCCTATATAGAATGTCCAAGAAGAAATTGGAAAATTAGAGAAGAGTCTGTATTGAATATATAAAGGAAGAAAACTTCAAAAGAAAGGATTATTTCTTTCTGTCATGATGACAAAAATAAAATCATACAATTGAATTTAATAATCTAGACTTGCTTCTTTCAACTAATTAAAGACTTTGTGTTTAAAGAAAATGTAAGAATTATAAAAGGATAATTAAATTGATTCTGTCAATTATTCAACAAGTTTTAAGTACTCACTGTGTATCAGGCAAGGCTCTGAGGATACAAAGATGAAAGGTATTATCTTTATTCTCATGAAACATAGAGTTTAGCAAGGAATTGACAAGTAAACAACAAATTACAAGTTAAAATAGAGAAAAGATGTGTGGAAGCATATGGGAAAAGCAGCTAAACTTATGTGTCAGGAAATCTTTTTGGAAGAAGGAAAGCCTTAACTGGAGATCAGCAGTATCAGTTCAGTTCAGTGGCTCAGTCATATCCAACCTCTTGGGACCCATGAACCACAGCACACCAGGCCTCCCAGTCTTCACCAACTCCCGGAGTCCACCAAAACACATGTCCATTAAGTCGGTGATGCCATCCATCCATCTCATCTTTCTTCTCCTCCTGCTCTCAATCTTTCCCAGCATCAGGGTCTTTTCAAACCAGTCAGCTCTTCACATCAGGTGGCCAAAATATTGGAGTTTCAGCTTCAACATCAGTCCTTCCAATGAACACCCAGGACTGATCTCCTTTCGGATGGACTGGTTGGATCTCCTTGCAGTCGAAGGGACTCTCAAGAGTCTTCTCCAACACCATAGTTCAAAAGCATCAATTCTTCGGCGCTCAGCTTTCTTTATAGTCCAACTCTCATATCCATACATGACCACAGGAAAACCTATAGCCTTGACTAGAGGGACCTTTCTTGACAAAGTGATGTCTCTGCTTTTTAATATGCTGTCTAGGTTGGTCATAACTTTCTTTCCAAGGAGTAAGAGTCTTTTAATTTCATGCCTGCAATCACCATCTGCAGTGATTTTGGAGCCAAAAAAAATAAAGTCTGACACTGTTTCCACTGTTTCCCCATCTATTTCCCATGAAGTGATGGGATCAGATGCCCTGATCTTAGTTTTATGAATGTTGAGCTTTAAGCCAACTTATTCACTCACCTCTTTCACTTTTATCAAGAGGCACTTTAGTTTCTCTTCACTTTCTGCCATAAGGGTAGTGTCATCTGCGTATCTGAGGTTATTGATATTTCTCCCGGCAATCTGATTCCAGCTTGTGCTTCTTCCAGCCCAGCGTTTCTCATGATGTACTCTGTATATAAGTTAAATAAGCAGGGTGGCAATATATAGCCTGTACAAAAAAACTGTATAAAAAAGATCTTCACGACCCAGATAATCACGATGGTGTGATCACTGACCTAGAGCCAGACATCCTGGAATGTGAAGTCAAGTGGGCCTTAGGAAGCATCACTATGAAGAAAGCTAGTGGAGGCGATGGAATCACAGTTGAGCTATTTCAAATCCTAAAAATGATGCTGTGAAAGTGCTGCACTCAACATGTCAGCAAATTTGGAAAACTCAGCAGTGGCCACAGGACTGGAAATGGTCAGCTTTCATTCCAATCCTAAAGAAAGGCAATGCCAAAGAATGATCAAACTACCACACAATTGCACTCATCTCACACGCTAGGAAAGTCATGCTCAAAATTCTCCTAGCCAGGCTTCAGCAATAAGTGAACCATGAACTTCCAGATGTTCAAGCTGGTTTTAGAAAAGGCAGAGGAACCAGAGATCAAATTGCCAACATCTGCTGGATCATCGAAAAAGCAAGAGAGTTTCAGAAAAACATCTATTTCTGCTTTATTGACTATGCCAAAGCCTTTGACTGTGTGGATCATAATAAACTGTGGAAAATTCTGAAAGAGATGGGAATACCAGACCACCTGACCTGCCTCTGGAGAAACCAGTATGCAGGTCAGGAAGCAACAGTTAGAACTGGACATGGAAAAACAGACTGGTTCCAAATAGGAAAAGGAGTATGTCAAGGGTCTATATTGTCACCCTGCTTATTTAACTTATATGCAGAGTACATCATGAGAAATGCTGGACTGGAAGAATCACAAGCTGGAATTAAGATTGCCAGGAGTAATATCAACAACCTCAGATATGCAGATGACACCACCCTTATGGCAGAAAGTGAAGAACTAAAGAGCCTCTTGATGAAAGAACATCTTAGTGACAAAGAAATCTGCAGAAATAGTTACAGCTTTTCTAGATACTATCTTGTGGGTACTGAGTCCCTTCATTGTGTCAGACCCTTTGCAACGCTATGGACTATAGCCCACCAGGCTACTCTGTCCATGGGATTCTTCAGGCAAGAATACTGGAGTGGGTTGTCATTCCCTCCTCCACGGGATCGTCCCTACCCAGGATCAAGCCTGTGCCTCCTGTAGCTCCCTCACTGCAGGTGAATTCCTTACTACTGAGCCACCAGAGAATACCAGACACTATATTGGCGTTATCCAAGTGGCAGATAT
>NW_011494903.1:11228335-11235372 GCF_000754665.1 Bison bison bison | reverse complement strand
CCTATACTAATTTTGAATATAAGGAAAAGAACCCGAAATTTGATAACTGAATCAACATTTTTAAACTTACAAAAAGTGGATTATGGTAACTTGAATCCCCACTTCTTTGCTGGAAAAAAATCCTTTAACTTTCTCTGAATTTCAATACCTCCATGGAATGGCAGAAATACCACAAACTAGGTAACTCAGCTGTATTATAAAGATCAGGTTAAGATATTGCAGCTTCCCCATGCCCACATGCCCGAGGCACTGGATCATGGAAAAAGCAAGAGAGTTCCAGAAACACATCTATTTCTGCTTTATTTACTATGCCAAAGCCTTTGACTGTGTGGATCACAATAAACTGTGGAAAATTCTTCAAGAGATGGGAATACCAGACCACCTGACCTGCCTCTTGAGAAATCTGTATGCAGGTCAGGAAGCAACAGTTAGAACTGGACATGGAACAACAAACTGGTTCCAAATAGGAAAAGGAGTACGTCAAGGCTGTATATTATCACCCTGCTTATTTAACTTATATGCAGAGTACATCATAAGAAACGCTGGACTGGAAGAAACACAAGCTGGAATCAAGATTGCCGGGAGAAATACCAATAACCTCAGATATGCAGATGACTCCACCCTTATGGCAGAAAGTGAAGAGGAACTTAAAAGCCTCTTGATGAAAGTGAAAGTGGAGAGTGAAAAAGTTGGCTTAAAGCTCAACATTCTGAAAACAAAGATCATGGCATCTGATCCCAACACTTCATGGGAAATAGATGGGGAAACAGTGGAAACAGTGTCAGACTTTAGTTTTCTGGGCTCCAAGATCACTGCAGATGGTGACTGCAGCCATGAAATTAAAAGACGCTTACTCCTTGGAAGGAAAGTTATGACCAACTTAGATAGCATATTCAAAAGCAGAGACATTACTTTGCCAACAAAGGTCCGTCTAGTCAAGGCTATGGTTTTTCCTGTGGTCATGTATGGATGTGAGAGTTGGACTGTGAAGAAAGCTGAGCGCTGAAGAATTGATGCTTTTGAACTGTGGTGTTGGAGAAGACTCTTGAGAGTCCCTTGGACTGCAAGGAGATCCAGCCAGTCCGTTCTGAGGGAGATCAGCCCTGGAATTTCTTTGGAAGGAATGATGCTGAAGCTGAAACTCCAGTACTTTGGCCACCTCATGGGAAGAGTTGACTCATTGGAAAAGACTGATGCTGGGAGGGATTGGGGGCAGGAGGAGAAGGGGACGACAGAGGATGAGATGGCTGGATGGCATCACTGACTCGATAGACGTGGGTCTGGATGAACTCCGGGAGTTGGTGATGGACAGGGAGGCCTGGCATGCTGTGATTCATGGGGTCTCGAAGAATCGGACACGACTGATCTACTGAACTGAACTGAAGATATTGCATGTGAAGATGGTATGTGAGCTACTAAGGACTATAAAATATTTTATGTTATTACGTTGGACTGTGCTAGACTAGAGATGTGGATATGAATAACCAAGTAACACATGGTGTGAATTATTTTAATTCAAATGCCTTTTTGTTTGGTGATATAAAGGTAAAAGAGTGAAACCAATGGCCAGCTGCATTATTCAACTCGAGGTAATGAAACCAACCATGATGGATATATTGCTTTTAACCACTTTAAAAAAAACCCTATTTCAGTCCACCACATTCAACCCATAAGAACAACATCAATAGCAAAAGATTTTTAAACCATGTTTTTTTTACAGAAAAATTGAAGCGTCTATAATATTTATCAAGAAAATCCTTACTAAAGCCACTTAATAATTTTTAGACTTTTGAAAGCTTAGCATATGAAAAAGAGGGTTTGAGGGTTTATACTTTTCTATATGGCCTTAAATGTTTCAGAAGAAAAATAATAAATGAATTTAATCTCAAAAATAAAGGAAAAAATACAATAGTCAATGGCTGATATAACTTTCCAAAGATGACAACAACAATTTCTCTCTCTCCCACATGATATTCTGTTTGTATCCTTGTCACTTTGACACTCAAGAGATGGAACCTATTTATCTACCCCATTATATCCAGGCAAACCCTGTGACTGCTTGGATCAACAGGATATGGCAGAAGTTGCACCATGTAACTTCTGAGGCTAGAGCACAGTAAGTCTTGCTATTTCTATTTGAGTTGACTATAATGCTCACTCTCAGGGTGATACCTTTCATGATCCAGCCCACCATGCTGAGAAGCTCAAACCACCTGAAGAGGTAAGTGTGGACACCCTAATTCAGGTGTCCCCAACCTCCAGGCTACAGACTGGTACCTCCTGCAAGATCAAAGGCAGCATTAGATTATAAATAAAGTGTACAATAAATGTGATGTGCTCGAATCATCCTAGAACCATGCCCCCAACATCCCTCAGTAGAAGAAACACTGTCTTCCACAAAACCAGTTCATGGTGCTAAAAAGTTTGGGCAACACCATGCTGATAGTCCCAGCTGAGCTCTCAGTCAACCACCGGCTTCAACTGCCAGCCCTGGCAGGTGCCCTGTTAGAGGTCCAACTCAGGCAAGTCTCTGAGTCCTCACTCACACCTTTGAGAATCACACATCTGAGCTCAGTCAATGTACAGAAGAATGAAAGCAGTGATTTGTTATGCAATGAGAAACAACCATAACAGTCGAAAGATGAACAATGTAGAAAAGGCTATTTCAAAAGGCATCGTTTTTTGCTTACTGAGTGCAAACTATGTGTCTGGTGCCATTCAGAAGTATTTTATACACAATATGGCCCTGGGTAGTCCCATAAACATGTCAAGTATATGCAATTTTTACCTCCATTTTATAGATTAAAAAAACTGAGACATGGAGAACTTAAGTTACACGGGTCATCTAACCAGTGATCCCCTAATTTGTGTTAAATTAGACTTCTCTGAAACACATAATGACAGGAACAGATAAGAGGTTAGCCTGTGTGTAACAGAAAGCTAGATCTTCTTATCTCCAGGATAACTGCCTTGCTAGGAAAGGAGGAGGAATGGGTAAAGAATAGATGGATAGAGAAGGAATAGAAAGAAAGTGGTTCATACAAATATTTTTATGCCAAAATTACTGTGCCATTAAGAGTAGTTCAGAATGGCCTTTCATTCTTTAATTCATTCATCAAATTTTTTAGTAAGGTTTTAATAGATAGTAGGTACTGTTTAGACTCAGTAGATGATAACAGTAAGGGAGAAAAAATCAGTCCCCATGTCCTCAAAGAACTCACAGTCCCATGAGTATTGGGGGGTTTTTTGTTAGAAATCTATCTAAAAAGACTAGAGAACCACATGGAGAAACTACTGAAGACAGATCCAAGAATTAAAAGCATTGTGATAGGAAGCTGTTAAGCTTCTTTTAAGTCCCAAGACCTTAAGATTTTACTTTCCAGAGGACTCATATCCACTTTTCATGGTCTGATAATCTAGGTCAGATAGATACAGCCCTGGTTAGAAGGGAAAAAAAAAATACTGGTGATGTCTTTTAATTCCAGTGAGTTTTCTGTGAGTTGAATCAGAGATATTATTTTATAGAGTATTTCACAACCAGATTGCTCTTTCCTCCCTAGACTGGGCTGACCTCAGAACCAAATGACATATTTCTTCTTAGTATCTGCACTGCCACATAAGTCCCTAATGACACCACAGCTATAGAACAAGGAGACTCAAATAATGTCTATTTTTGGAGGAAACTCGGGCTCTATCACTTTTTGAAGGTGACATGGGAAAGTAGGGCAGGACTAATCACAGGTAAGATTGGATTTAAAAAAAGAAAGAAAAAAAAATCTTTTCATAAAACAGAGAATGTTGTAACAAAAATGAATCATAGATTGTAGGTAAGAAATCATTACTAACAGAGCCAAATCTTCAATAAGAGTAGGGAGAGATCCTTCTACAATGAAACAAGATATTTTTAAGAAAAGCTCTGAACTGTTTGAATCCTTTTAAAAGTAATTCTTAAACCCTCTCCACCCACTCAGTAAATAAACTATTAGATTTTAGTTCAGCTGAAGTGCAAGAATTGTGTTTTATAGGTTTTTGCCATTGTTTCCCATGATCTAAAGTTAATTTACTTGAAGGGGCTTCCCTAATAACTCATAAAGTTTAAAAACTGCCAACTTCCATTTCACAAGACCCATTGATTCAAGTTATGGCGGCTTTTAAAAAGCCAAGTTCCAGAAAGGAAATTCTACCATGAATGCTTCCGACACAGGGCTGAGCTCCCCAAGGAGCCGAGACAATTCTTGCCAATGCTCTGAGGGAAAATGTCTTTTACTTAATCTTTATTTATTTATTTATTTATTTTTTTTATCATTTTGGGTGAACCTGATTCTCATTCTATTCCACATCCTTTGAGGCATTTTTATTCAGAGGGCTCACACTGACTTCATTAACAGGAGCTGTGAAGTGCAGCTCTACTTGGCCCTGAAAGCTTCTGCTGCCTTAAGAAGCACAGGAGCATGCTTTAGGCAGTTAATGTGGCATCCGTAAGCACAATGCCTTGACAGCCACTACAGACAGAGAAATGTTTTTATCTCCTGTGATTTTCCCCTTAACTTTCTCTGATGACTCTTCTCCAATTTACAGAAAGAAACTTTATTACTTTGTCACATTTTTTAAACTTTTTCCACATGCAGGCAGTATTTCCATGTCATGTGTACTAGATAGGCTTTTTTTTTTTTTCCTTTTCTTTCTTCTGGACTACCTCAATTAGTTAGCTGGCTCTCTGTGGGGGGAGGGGAGTTGAAGAAATAGAAGAGAGATATCCATGCCCTGGACTTGTATAGTGAGAAGAGGAAGACTATATAGTATTCAGTAATTACTTGGGCTATAAAAGCTGAATAATCACTATCCAGTCAATACGTATATCCTTATGTATATCAGCTCATTTATCCTTGCAACAGACTCATAATCAGGCATTCTCAGGTCCATAGTTCATACACACAAGTGTGCCATACACACAAGTATATGTATACACAGAAGAATCTTAGGGAGAGTAAATACTTAACCCAAAATTTCAGATTTTATATACAGAGCAAATGTTAAGATTTAAGTTAATCAGACTTTAAAGCGCTTTCTCTCCTGTGATTTTGTCCCGTTTTTACTACTTACTAAATGTGAGAATTTAGTGGAAGGTAATTCAGCTTCTTTAAAACCTAGTTTATTCATTCATAAAAGGAAGAGATAAAGTATATTTGCTTATAGAATGACTGTAAAGATTAAATGGAATAACACACACATAAGACAGTTCTAATCAGTCCTTGGACATGGCCCTTAACAAATTTTAGTTCATTTCTATTTGCCTTCTTTTACAGTGTTTCCTAGCACATATCCACTAAGAGGTTCTTTTGATAATTCCAAAGTAGGCAAAGTGTCAGTCATTCATAGAAAACATCTATACATGTAAGACATATATTTATGGATTTGTTTGGGTATTTTATTCATTATTTCAAAAGTCCTTTTTTTTTTTAATTTCAGGCAGTCAGTCTTTAGTCCCACAAACATTCATTGACTCCAGACTCCTTATAAATGGCATTAGAACTACAAAGATGAAAACACAGGCCCTCCATCTAAGACATGCTGAGTCTGAGAAATAAACATTTATGGTACAAGGTGAAAACTGCTGTAATACAAGTGGGAACTCACAGAAGAGAAACCTAAATGAACACTAAAGCTGTCTGGAAAGGTTTGGGAAGGAGATGTGTCAAATGAGAGAAGAGTGGGTAGGAATTAATCTGGTAACAGGGAGAAGAGCTACCAAAGAGATGGCACCAAAAGACACAAGGCATGGTGGTATCCGGGAGCTCGAAGTAACATGGCTGTCGGTGGGGCTTAGTCCTCATCCCTGAGGGAAGGGGCAGTAACAAAATCCAGCATCCAAAAGCCTGTGCGGCCCCACATTGATTTAGACTGCAGTGTTACCAAACTAAGTCACAGCAAGAGTTCAGACAATGAGCTGCGTCCAGTTGGGTGGAAAGTATTGGTACTTGGTTAGTAGCCCATTGGAAGGAAAGTTGTCACTCGTCTGAACCGGGTGCTTGGTCACATTAATACTGGGAAGAGTTTCTAACCTTTACCTTAGCTGGCAAGGAAAAGTAAAAGAGGTAAAAGACTCAAGGGCAAAAGACTAGGGCAAGTTTACTCTCCTTCAGGGAACTGAAATCCCAGAGGAAATGCCATCAGAAGCCTAAGAACAAGGCTCATTTGAAGAAGGGTAGTGCAAGGTGGTGGCTCCGTCAGACTGCCAGACTCACCCCAGGCATCCACGGTACAGGGTAGACACCTAATTCCTGACTCAGTGAGTTGGCTGCCCTGGGTGTTACGCTGCCATGAAAAGCAAGGGATACTGTATTTGAAGTAAAAAGAAACCAAAAAGTCCTGGGCTTTAGAGTCAGACTCAGGCAAATCTCAATTTGGCCAGATTCTCTGTGTGCCCTTGAGTACATTACTACTACCATCTCAGAGCCTCAGTTTTCTTATCTGTAAAGTAAGCTGCAGAGTCTGAATCTCAGAGATGTTGGAATTAGCAAACACAAGTAGAAAAGAACTTTTCATACTGAAAACCACTGTCTATCAATATAAAAATGCTATTTAAACTTGAGTACACTTAACAGGCATTACAGTTTGCACTACCAGTCAGTTCAGTCACTCAGTCGGGTCTGACTCTTTGTGACCCCATGAACCGCAGCATGCCAGGCCTCCCTGTCCATCACCAACTCCCGGAGTTCACTCAGACTCACGTCCATCGAGTCAGTGATGTCATCCAGCCATCTCATCCTCCGTCGTCCCCTTCTCCTCCTGCCCCCAATCCCTCCCAGCATCAGAGTCTTTTCCAATGAGTCAACTCTTCGCATGAGGTGGCCAAAGTACTGGAGTTTCAGCTTCAGCATCATTCCTTCCAAAGAAATCCCAGGGCTGATCTCCCTCAGAACGGACTGGCTGGATCTCCTTGCAGCCCAAGGGACTCTCAAGAGTCTTCTCCAACACCACAGTTCAAAAGCATCAATTCTTCGGCGCTCAGCCTTCTTCACAGTCCAACTTTTATG
>NW_011494903.1:11224174-11228235 GCF_000754665.1 Bison bison bison | reverse complement strand
TACACGACCACAGGAAAAACCATAGCCTTGACTAGATGGACCTTTGTTGGCAAAGTAATGTCTCTGCTTTTCAATATGTTATCTAGGTTGGTCATAACTTTCCTTCCAGGAATAAGCGTCTTTTAATGTCATGGCTGCAATCACCATCTGCAGTGATTTTGGAGCCCCAAAAATAAAGTCTGACACTGTTTCCACTGTTTCCCCATCTATTTGCCATGAAGGGATGGGACCAGATGCCATGATCTTCATTTTCTGAATGTTGAGCTTTAAGCCAACTTTTTCACTCTCCTCTTTCACTTTCATCAAGAGGCTCTTTAGTTCCTCTTCACTTTCTGCCATAAGGGTGGTGTCATCTGCATATTTGAGTTTATTGATATTTCTCCCAGCAATCTGATTCCAGCTTGTGCTTCTTCCAGCCCAGCATTTCTCATGATATACTCTGCATATAAGTTAAATAAGCAGGGTGACAATATACAGCCTTGACGTACTCCTTTTCCTATTTGAAACCAGTCTGTTGTTCTATGTCCAATAAATAATAAAAGCAATGTATCTACAGAATACATATTTTGAGGATTTTGAGATGGATATACAGAGTATTTAGACAAAATTTATGGTTTATTTGATTTCTGAATATGGCTGTCTATTCTGAAGCAAGAGAACCAAAGTAATTCTCATTGTAGTCCCCCACTCTGAAGTGAATTCTATCTTCTAAATTTAGTTATTTCTACTAATTTAGTTTTCAGCAGTTGTAGTGCTTTTTATTTGCTAACTTAGCTTTTTTAATATAACTGAAATGTTCAAGATCAAATCGATTTTCTCAGAACAATGTCTCCACAATTTTATAATATCATAAATGACAGGATAAACTTGCAGTTTTTTTAAAAAATTGATTTTTAAGAGCTAGATTTAGACATTCAAATTTTCCTATTATTAGTTTGATGTTTCTGAATGTAAACAACAATGATGATATTTAAAAATTAGTCCAATTTACATATTTCCTCAACACAGATGAGCTTTGGGCAAATCTAATCATGTCAGATGCCTGCTTACATGCCTTTTGGCTCCTTATTCCCTTCAAGAGAAAACCCAAGCTCCTTAACTGGGCAATCAAAGTCCTTCTCATAATCAGTCCCTTATATATGTTTCAGTTCATCTCTGTCAGTAACCAATCAGCAATCTGAAACCTCAGCTATTACAAAAGTTGAAGCCCCAGATATACCATGCTCCATTTTTCATCCCTGAATTTTTTTACTGTTCTGTCTCCATAAAGTCATACACTATATATATATAATTTATACATATAAATACATATTATAATCATATAATATGTATATATACATATAATTTATATGTGTATATATATATATATGTATATATACCTTCTATGTATACACTTCCAGGAATACAGCCAGTGGAATTAGTACTCTCAATCTCCTTTACTGCTCTCCTCCAACTCCACCTGCTTCTGTTTAGCTTTGCTCTTAGGATCTCTTCCTAGGGCAGCAAAATAACCACAGCCAGTCCCAGCCTTACATACTTCATTGCTGCATGTCTCCTGAGAGCTCCAGCACAAATCCTAAGAAAAACTCTGATCAGCTAATCTTAGATCAGATCAGAATCAATGTGGTCATAGAAGAGAGAACTTTTATTCTTGCTAGTCTGAATCATATACAATCCCAAATTTACAAGACACTATGAAAAAAGAAATGGTAGTTCTAGTCCTCCAAAAGGAGGTATATTGACATGAAAGAACACATATATAAGATATATACATAATATATATAATCATTTCTTCCATGAGCACTATCACACATTAACCTAAGGAATTAAGTACGTCTTATTTACCATTACAAATATTTCTCAGGTTCCAGTTGTATATTGATTTTTTCCCACTAAATCAGCTTATTCAAGAGCCAACATTTTAAAAAGTGAGTTAATTTCTAAAAATTAGAAATCCAGTTATCATGGTAGTGGTTAGTTAAAATTTTAAAGAACTTTAAAATAAACCATTTTTAATTAATAATTACACAGTGTGAAAATAAGTCACCCTAGCTTAAGAGCTAACAAAATCAAAGTTACCATACAACAAGTACTGGCCATAAATATTTCTAAAAGAAATATAATACTGCAGAAGGAAAGGCAGAGGAAGGAGAAAGGGACAGGAGGTAAAGACTAGAGAGAGGAAAGTAGGAAAGGAACACACAAGGAGAGAAACAATTGGGATATTATAGTTAAAGAAAAGGAACTCTTACTAGGAGTTTTTATCTCCTCATACCACATACCAAACCTAAAACATAGTGCAAGACTCATGGATATTTAAATGTCTAAGACACTAAAGTTGTTGAATCTGTTCCTGAGGACTGGGAATAAGAAAAAATAAATCCTTCCTCATGTACAAAGATTAATCATATAGTTTAGCAAGGGTTTCTAAGGCAGCAGGTTTTCATTGACATGCAAACGGAAATCTTTCTTTTGCATGAATCACCCTGAAAGTACTAATTAGAACTTAAAATTCTTGTTTGTAAATCATATGAATCTTATGAAATATGCTTCTGCCTTAGAGAACTGTTTCCTAAGGGCTACCATATGACCAGAGCGTGGAGCAGATGTTATCAGACAGACGAAGACAACCTTTGAAAGCTCAGAGCAGCTCGTGATAGCTAGGGGAGCAAAGCCCTATTGGATTTCTATAAGTAAGCGCTAGGAGAGGGAAAAGCTTTCTGCTAAGTGGTCCACTAGGCTTTTAGTTAGGTGAGCATTTGTACTCTAGGTCATAGTCTGTGAAAGTAAATAAGTTAAAATTCCTGATTCAGTTAGGAAGATGCAAAAGTGATTCCTTTGTACTGTAATTTGGAGGAAACAATTAGAAGCTAGGATGTGGGTTCGATTGGAACTCAATCTTTATTGATCTGTATGTAAACTATATGCTGAATGTAGTCAGCCTAACAGTATCTGTAAGGATCTCTTCAAATCTAGACTGTTATGCTTTACTCTGGGAAGCCCAGTGGCAAGACTGTAACAGTGTAATCACTCTGGGAGAGGCCTTGACTCTGAATATATTTAAGACATTTGCTGAAAACAAAACAAAAAAACCAATTCATTATACTGTATACCTGAAACTAACGCAATATTGTAAATATTCAACTAAAAAAAAAAAAAAGGAAAGAAATGAAAACACCTCTAAGAGGAGTTCTCCCAGACTTGTCAAAGGTGGCCTTTGCTGGTGCTGTCCATTGTCCTGATTTTTCATTTGCAGGTATTAGTATCTGGAGTACATCTTGGAATCCGGGCCACGAGAGCATTTTTGTTCATGGTAAATTACTCATTTTAAATGAAATTAAAAGAGTATCAGGACATAAATGACATGAAAATATCTTCCAATTTCCATTTACTTTCTCTTTGGCCCTGATGAGTCCTCTAAACCCCTGATATCTTCTTTGACTTTATTTTTTTTTCCACTCATAACTCTGCAATAAATCTGAACTTAAGCCCTGTCCTGAGTTCTCTTCTAAGATACAAAAGCCACAGGACATCCACTTTGTCACCAACCAGAGAACTTCTCAATTTAATACATACTTTGAATAGTAAGGTCAGAGACAACCAGGAAGTAACCCTGATGGAATCCATCCTGCCTTCTCCTTTGCTGCTTTCCTAGCACAGCTGAAATTTAGCTCAGGCGACTGCAGTCCTTCCCTTTTGACACATTTCCCCTCCCCTTCAGATGCTCAGTGCATTTCCTGTGGTTCAGTCTTAATATTACTTATTCTCAGAAGACAAACTTTGGTTCAAAGAGATTTTAGACATCCAAAAGCTGGTTTGTAAATAATGTAGAAAATTAAGATTGATCATCTCAGGTCTTTAAAAATCATGCCATCTATCCTGAAAAGATGGTTACTCCTTGGAAGAAAAGTTATGACTAACCTAGATAACGTATTGAAAAGCAGAGACATTACTTTGCCAACAAAGGTACGTCTAGTCAAGGCTATGGTTTTTCCAGTGGTCATGTATGGATATGAGAGTTGGACTATGAAGAAGGCTGAGCACCAAAGAATTGATGCTTT
>NW_011494903.1:11217969-11224074 GCF_000754665.1 Bison bison bison | reverse complement strand
ACAGCTGCAAGGAGATCCAACCAGTCCATTCTGAAGGAGTTCAGCCCTGGGATTTCTTTGGAAGGAATGATGCTAAAGCTGAAACTCCAGTACTTTGGCCACCTCATGCGAAGAGTTGACTCATTGGAAAAGACTCTGATGCTGGGAGGGATTGGGGTCAGGAGGAGAAGGGGACGACAGAGGATGAGATGGCTGGATGGCATCACTGACTCGATGGACGTGAGTCTGAGTGAACTCCGGGAGTTGGTGATGGACAGGGAGGCCTGGCGTGCTGCGATTCATGGAGTCGCAAAGAGTTGGACACGACTGAGTGACTGAACTGAACTGAACTGATCCTGCTTTTCAAGGTTCAGATACTGAAGAAAAAAATATCTAAAAATACACAACTTCAGCCTAGCACATCTTATATTTTCCTATTTGGTTCCCATATCTATGCAAGACTGTCCTTAACTTATGAGCCAAAGAACTCTTAAGTTCAACCTGCATGTGCTCAGGCTTTCAAATTATATTATCAATACACTGAAATAATGCACTTCTATTGTCAAAAACACATGGCTGCCAAATTTGTAATTACTTTATTATGTAAGTAAAATTTGTTCTTCATCTCTCAAGGTTACAGGGGAAAATAAAAAGGAAATACTAGGTTATCTTGTTAGGAAGTATATGTCCCACCATGGCAAAGTGGAAAATGCTATTAGCTTAATAATTGTCCACTTATCGCTTAGAGAGAGAACAGGTCTTTCTTTGGGGAAGAACCTCGATAAGGCATTTGGTATTGTAAGATCCTAAAAATATTAATGTTGGTAGGAGAAGCCACAACAAAGTTATAAGATGAACAAGCCTCCTTGAGGTAAAGGGAGGAACTTTAATCTCAGAAAGGAGGAGAACACAGAGGGAAATGCAGAGAGAGGGAAGCAGATGGGGGTAGGAGGGTGGCGGGGAGGAAGCTGAGGTGCAGAGGTCCTTAGGTGGAGAAGGTCTTCAGAAATTTACTGGAAAAACAGAGACTAAAATTTCAGGAAAACAGAGACTAATATTTTAAAGTGCCAGGGTTCAATGTGAAGTTATTTCCACTATAAATGTCCTTTTACTTCTCACACCTCTCTAACTCTACAACACTTGAGGACATTTTGTATGAGGAGTGCATATTAGGGGAAAGTTAGACTAGCATCTGTTTCATGTGTGCATAAATGTCATTGGAATGACTGTATATAGAAAAGGAAGGAAATGGGAGGTAGAAGGGACCTGGAAAACACAGGCGCCATCCTCCCCTCAAAGTGCAGAAGCTTGAGGGCTACTTTGGCTTCCATTAGGTATAAACAGATATCCAGGTGAGTCCCAAAAGGTCAGGAAACTCCAGTTGACATCTAGGTTATCTCATTTCCTAAGAGAAAATTTTTATCCATCTGTCAGTTTCAGGAATACAAAACACTAAGGTGTCTTGAGCGGCTGGGAAGGACATCCTCTTGCTTGTGCTGAAGTCTTAAGGACAACTGTAGCACGGGGCTAGGTAAGCAATGAACACACATTGCTGTAAGAAACTCACAATGGCTTTAAGCTATACACATCAATCCCAACAATACGTGCACAAGCAGGCATGTGTTTTTTAAGCAACTGGGAGGAGAATAAGGAAACAATCAATTATTAAATGGGTCATTTTTATCACAATTGTCTGTCACATTCAGTCTAGAAATGTACCACAGCACATTTTATAAAGTACAGAATTAATCTTAAGGTCAAAGGAAAAACTAAGGAAAGTGGTGCTTATTTATCTATATTTTGGTCAAATATACAAAAGGTTTAGTTAACATTCTTTTAATTAATTAAAATTTAACCACTGGATGATGTATGATCTCCAGCAACCCTGACATAATTAGTGCAGGAAAATAAAGCTACCCTTAGTAGTTGTATAAAGTGCAAAAAACAGCTGTAAAACATTGATTCCCCAGTAAAGGATCCCAGGTACAGAAGATGGAGAAAAAAATACCCAACCAGTTGTCACACTTACTCCATTCTTTATAACACAGAGGAGTTATAAGCCTTCTTAGACAAGGGCTATAAAATACTGAGAGCTCCCCAGAGGACAGAGCAGCCTAGGAACAAGGTTTTATTAATTGCAGGGTTTATTAAGCATGAATCAATTCCCTGTGCCTCCTCATATAACTTGGGCCTACTATTCATTTATAGGAATTTTTAGGTCCAGAAAAATTTTTACAAGCCTTTTTCTTTCGAGGAAGATGGAGGCTTGGATGTAGAGTAGTTTTCTCCTCTATTTTTTTCTAGGAGTGAATATTTTATAATTCATAGTATCTTTTCTTTACAGTGAATTTTTTCCTGTTTTTGTTTTCCTTAGTCCCTTTTTAATCTGTATGTTTCTGAAGGAAAGAAAAAAATGAACAAGAAAAAAAAAAAAAGCCCATGTTGTTTTTCCACTTGTGAGAATTACATTCTGTTCATATTTTTATCCCCAGTGCCTAACACAATATACAATAGACGTTCAATAAACACTTTCTGAGTGAATGTTTAAATTCTCCTTCTGAGCCTATAAGCTGGCTGTATTCTGTTTTTCTCCCGTGTGTAATTTTTCACTCTTTCTCTACTGAGCTCTGTGTCTTGGAGGTAAAACTGGTTAGTACAAAGTACATCAATGGAGTTCCAAGCACTGAGGCCTACTTATGACTTTGATTAATGGGAAGCACCACAGAGCTGATGGGAGAATGACATTAGTGAATTTATTCTCTGTGGGTCTTCCCTCAAAGACCACACCTCCTATCAGGTGATGCTCTCCATTTCTCTGTGTTCCAGGAATCACTCCATCCCAGTGGTCTTTTAGCCTTAGGATAAATATGACTTCAAACAGTTGTTAGCCTAGGGAACTTCAAGTACCTTGAAAGTGAAAGTGAAGTCGCTCAGTCGTGTCCAACTCTTTGTGACCCCACGGACTGACTATAGCCTACTAGGCTCCTCGGTCCATGGGATTTTCCAGGCAAGAATACTGGAGTGGGCTGCCATTTCCTTCTCCAAGAGACCTTCCCGACCCAGGGATTGAACCCAGGTCTCCCGCGTTGCAGCCAGACACTTTACCTTCTGAGCCACCAAGCAAGTCCTACTGGTACCCTTAAATCCTGTCCATGACTTTGGAAGTTTATTAAACTCTCCTCAATTATCCAATTTATTGTGTCATCTGTTTCCTGTTGGGAACCTGACTAATATAGCCTTATGATTTATAAAATACTATCAAAGTTCAAATGGTAATAAAATGAAAAATTCAATATCTGAATTTTTTTTTTTTAATGACAGCTGAGTCTGTTGATGATCTGGATACCTCAGGCTGTCCTTTTTTTTAACTGAAGGCAAAATTGGTTTTTATTTCTTTCCTGAGTAAATGTTTAACCAGCTTTATTGAGCTAGTTATGATGTGGGAGCTTTGTTCTGATGAAGGTGTTCAGAAGTATTTTGTAGCTACTAGCTACAATAGCTATGAAAATATCTTTCTATTTAAAAATGTGCATTAAATTATACTTCTGTGAAATTTTAAAGTAAGATAAGTAAGAAAGAACAAACTGTGAACTATATTGTTAAGAAAGGTTATTTAGATGATTACACAGCAAAATTTTACTAAATGTTCATTTATACTTAAAAAAAGAAATTTAATTAAAACATGGAGCTCAAAATTTCTATTAATCACTCTGTTTTTATATATGATTAAATCAATGGAGTAATGTTTTTATTTCAAGCATCTACAATATAATAAAATACACATGTAATTAATTAAGAGAATAAAACTATTTCCTCAATATCTAGAGTTCTGAATTTTTCTTGAGTAAATCACTGAGTGGAATTTATTTCAATATATAATAAAAGCTAAATTAAAATCCATACTCATATTGCTTCAATAGTAAAAAATCAGTCTTTTAAACTTTTCCAAAATATTTAAATTTTTAAAGATCTATAAGAACAACAACAAAAAAGCCATGATAGCATTTTTTCATCCATCTTAATACTAGTTTCCCCAACTCAAATATAAAGATAAAAAGTCATAAGGGAAAAGGTATAAGAAAGAGAAAAATAGGGGGAGAAAAGCTGCCAAAGTATTATTTCCCTTCTTTCCTCCTTGGATATCAACACTGGGGCTCTCTATGCCAAGAAGCTTCTTAAGTTTTATAGAAGCTTCAAGATTATAGCTGGATTGGATTAAATTCAAAAATGCCCCGTAGCATCACACTCAGTTTTTCCTTATGTGGATGAAAGAAGAGATTTCTCTTCCTAGATTTTCATTTTTTCCCACTCGCCAGTGTGTTTTGGCAGGATGAGAAGTGGAGGTGGTAAGCATGGTGGTACTCAGATCTTCATCGATTATAAAGTGACTCCACTCATTTTTTGCTACTGAGCCACCACTCTTTTTTCAATTTTCTTTGCACACTGGTCTATGAACTTCTTGCTCTCATTACTTCATTTAAAGCTCAGATAAAAATATTTATTAGGGATGACTTGAGCATACCACTGCAGAAGCAATAGCCAAAACATTGGCTTCTTATGCTGGTGCACACCATCATTTAACTACTCATTTGCTTGACTCTGACATTTTCTGGTATCAAGTATTTATCACCTTATAAATATTCTTTCTCCAAATTCTGTCTCTCCTTCTTGAAATGTTTATATACTTGTCAAATTGAGTTTCTTAGGAGTCCAATTTTATAATTTCAGAAAACAAATTTGTTCCCCATTGGTTACTGCTTCCATTCTAAACTCCTCTGTATAAAATTTCCCAAAGTGTTTGACGTGGTTTCTCTCTTCATGCTCAATCATATGCCTTATTACCTCCTACTCAATACTTCTGCTCTAGTCATATCAGACCAGAGAATATTATTTAACCCGTTCTGTCTGTCTTATCCCTCAGCTACTGATCTACTGCCTTTTTTATTAGTTTGTATATGTTTTCTTTCTCTTTTTAAATTGTTCTTCTTAAGCAATTATCTGGACAGTATATATAGGGAATGTTTGGGAATGATGAAAAGGCAAGAAGATGAAGTGTGATCAAGTACTGGCTTCTTAAGAGTCATTGTTTTTATTTTTAATATTTTTCTACTTCATCAGCAGTGGCACAAGATCCCAAAGAGCCACACAAAGACAGAGATCCTTTAGGTTTGGAAAAGAGAATTTGAAATGTTCCAGAACTACTGCTTACTTTTAGTTTTACTGAATTTTAGTCAGAAAATATTGTCCATGTATTACCAATTCTGAGAACTCCCAGGGAATTTGACTTTGAAGGCCAGTGGGATCTGATTACAGAACTTAACTGGACTGGTGAAAAAGACTCTTGGAGGGCACAAACAATGCCAAAACCCAGCATACAGGAGTAGCGACCCCACAAGAGGCTAAGCCAGACTTGCCTGTGAGTGTCCAGGAGTCTCTGGCAGAGTTGTGGGTCAACAGTGGCCTGCCGTGGGCTCAGGGGCACTGAACAGGACAGTTCTGGGAGCTGCAGGGTGTGCCGGCCTAAGTGCTTTTGAAGGAGGTCACCATTACTGCTGTTACCCTTACCATAGTTTGGACTCAGGCCAACCTACAGGGAGGGAACCCTGCCTCAGCCATCAACAGAAAATTGGATTAAAGATCTACTTAAGATATTGCAGCCCTGAGCAAGAGGCAGATTCCCCACAGCCAGACTCTCCACATAAGGAAACTTCCACAAGCCTCTTATCCTTATCCATCAGAGAGCAGACACAATAAAAACCACAATCACAGAAAACAAAGCAAACTGATCACAAGGATCAAACCCTTGTCTAACTCAATGAAACTATGAGTCATGCCCTGTAGGGCCACCCAAGAGGGATGGCTCATGGTGGAGCCATGACAAAACCACCAAGACACTGGACCACCATGACAAAATGTGGTTCCAGTGGAGAAGGGAATGGCAAACCACTTCAGTATTCTTGCCTTGAGAATGCCATGAACAGTATGAAAAAGGCAAAAAGACATGACACTGAAAGATGAACTCCCCAGGTCAGTAGGTGCTCAACATTCTACTGGAGAAGAGTGGAGAAATAGCTCAGGAAAGAATGAAGAGGTTGAGCCAAAGCAAAAAAAAAAAAAAAAACCCAG
>NW_011494903.1:11203744-11217869 GCF_000754665.1 Bison bison bison | reverse complement strand
CCAGTTGTGGATGTCACTGATCATGGGAGTAAAGTCCAATGCTGTAAAGAACAATATTGCATAGGAATCTGGAATGTTAGGTCCATGAATCAAGGTAAATAGGAAGTAGTCAAACAGGAGATGACAAGAGTGAAGATTAACATGTTAGGAATCAGTGAACTAAAATGGACCAGAATGGGCGAATTTAATTCAGATGACTATTACATCTACTACTGTGGGCAAGAATCTCTTAGAAGAAATGAAGTAGCCCTCAAAGTCAACAAAACAGTCAAGCAGTGCTTGGTTGCAATCTCAAAAATGACAAAATGATCTCTGTTCATTTCCAAAGCAAACCAATCAGTATCACAGTAATCCAAGTCTATGCCCCAACCACAAATATCAAAGAAGCTGAAGTTGAATGGTTCCATGAAGACCTACAAGACCTTCTAGAACTAACACCCCAAAAAGATGGCCTTCTCATCATAGGGGACACGAATGCAAAAGTAGGAAGTCAAGAGATATCTCGAGTAACAGGTAAGTTACGTCTTGGAGTACAAAATGAAGGAGGGCAAAGGCTAACGGTTTTTCCAAGAGCACACACTGGTCACAGCACACGCCATCTTTCAACAATACAAGAGATGGCTCTACACATGGACATCACCAGACAGTCATTACCGAAATCAGATTAATTGTATTCTTTGCAGCCAAAGATGGAAAAGCTCTATACACTCAGCAACACAAGACGGGGAGATAGCTGTGGCTCAGATCATGAACACATTATTGCAAAATTCAGACTTAAATTTAAGAAAGTAGGGAAAACCACTAGACCATTCAGGTATAACCTATATCAAATCCCTTATGATTATACAGTGGAAGGGACAGATTCAAGGGATTAGAAATGATAGACTGCCTGAAGATCTATGGACGAAGGTTCATTAACATTGTATAGGAGGGGGTGATCAAAACCATCCCTTAGAAAAGAAAGACAAAATGGTCATTTGGAGGTCTTAAAAATAGCTAAGAAAAGAAGCGAAAGGCAAAGGAGAAATGGAAAGATATACCCATATGAATGCAGAGTTCTGAAGAACAGCAAGGAGAGATAACAAAGTCTACCTCAGTGATCATTGCAAAGAAATAGAAGAAAACAACAGGATGGAAAGGACTAGAGATCTCTTCAAGAAAATTAGAAACACCAAGGGAACATTTCATGCAAATATGGGCACAATAAAGGACAGAAATGGTATGGACCTAATAGAAGCAGAAGCTATTAATAAGAGAAGGCAGGAAAACACAAAAGAACTGCAGAAAATGATCTGAATGACCCAAAGAACCATGATGGTATGATCACTCACCTAGAGCCAGACATCCTGGAGTGCAAAGTCAGGTGGGCTTTAGGAAGCATCACTACGAACAAAGTGAGTGGAGTTGATGGAATTCCAGCTGAACTATTTCAAAAAACTAAAACATGATGCTGTGAAAGTGCTGCACTCAGTATGTCAGCAAATTTGGAAAACTCAGAGGGGGCTACAGAACTGGAAAAGGTCAGTTTTCATTCCAGCGTCAAAAAAAGGCAATGCCAAAAAATGTTCAAACTACTGCACAATCACACTCATCTCACACACTAGCAAAGTAAAGCTCAAAATTCACCAAGCCAGGCTTCAACCGTATGTGAACCGAGAACTTCCAAGTGTTCAAGCTGGTTTAGAAAAGGATTTAGAAAAGAAACCAGAGATCAAATTGCAAATATCCATTGGATCATAGAAAAAGTAAGAGAGTTCCAGAAAAATATCTAGTTCTGCTTCGTTGACTATGCTTAAGCCATTGACTGTATGGATCACAACAAACTGGAAAATTCTTAAAGGATTGGGAATACCAGACCACCTTACCTGCCTTCTGAGAAATCTGTATGCAGGTCAGGAAGCAACAGTTAGAACTGGACACAGAGCCATGGATTAGTCCAAAATTGGGAAAGCAGTACGTCAAGGCTGTGTATTGTCACCCTGCTTATTTAACTTACATGTAGAGTACCTCATGCAAAATGCTAGACTGGATGAAGCCCAAGCTGGAATCAAAATTGCCAGGAGAAATATCAATAACCTCAGATATGCAGATGACACCACCCTTCTGGCAGAAAGCAAAGAGGAACTACAGAGCCTCTTGATGAATGTGAAAGAGGAAAGTGGAAAATGCTAGCTTACATCTCAACATCTAAAAAACTAAGATCATGGCATCTGGTCTCATCACCTCAAGGCAAATCGATGGGGAAACAGTGGAAATAGTGACAAATATTATTTTCCTGGACTCCAAAACCACTGCAGATGGTGATTGCAGCCAGGAAATTAAAAGACACTTGCTCCCTGGAAGAAAAGATATGACCAACCTAGACAGCATATTAAAAAGCAGAGACATTACTTTGCAGACAAAGGTCCATCTAGTCAAAGCTATGGTTTTTCCAGTAGTTACGTATTTATGTGAGAGTTGGATCATTAAGAAAGCTGAGCACTGAAGAATTGATGTTTTTGAACTGTGGTGTTGAAGAAGACTTTTGAGAATCCCCTTGGACTGCAAGGAGATCAAATCAGTTGATCCTAGATGAAATTAGCCCTGAATATTAATTGGAAGGCCTGATGCTGAAGGTGAAACTCCGATACTTTGGCGACCTGATGTGAAGACTGACTCATTGGAAAAGATCCTGATGCTGGAAAAGATTGAAGGCAGGAGGAGAAGGGGGATGACAGAGGATGAAATGCTTGGATGGCATCACTGAGTCGATGGACATGACTTTGAGCAAGCTCTGGGAGTTGGTGATGGACAGAGAGTCCTGGCATGCTGCAGAGGTAGCAAAGATTCAGACACAGCTGAGCAACTGAATTGACTGATTACCAATTCTTTGATATTTCTTAAGGCTTCGTTTGGGCTTCCCTGGTGACTCAGATGGTAAAGAGTTCTCCTGAAATGCAAAAGATTGAGGTTCAAACCCTGGGTTGGGAAGATTCCGTGGAGAAGGGAATGGCAACCTCCTCCAGTATTCTTGCCTGGAAAATCCCACAGACAGAGGAGCCTAGTGGGCTACAGTCCATGGTGTCACAAGAGTCAGAAATGACTTAGCAACTAAACCACCACCACTGCCCCCAAGGCTTCCTTTGTCATTTGGAATGAGGTTGAGTTCTATAAATGTTCTGCATATGTCTAAAAAACATGATTTTGCTTGGATTTTGGGGTGAAGCTACACACACACACAAACACGTGATACAGATAGCTTCTTGTGTTGTTCACATTCCTCAATTCATCTCATTATTTTTGCCTGCTTAGTTTATAGTTTCTATTAGAATTCCCAGGGAGTGAAGAATTTTTCAATTTTTCCTTTTATATCTGTCAGATTTCTATTTAAGTATTTTGAAAGTGTATTTAAATTGGATTATCCTCTGAATTTATTACCCTATATGTCACTGAATCCCATCTCACCAAATGAGAAGCTTGGTGTAGCTCTAAGATTGCTGGACTGTGTCATAAACCCCAGATACACTGGACTAGGAACATAAGAACTGTTAGTATGTCTGATACTTGAAGTATTACTGGAGATGAATATGTATTATCTGATGGCAGGATGACATCTAATTCATTTGTGTCCACTCTACCCAGCTCACACCCTGGAACTCAGGGTCTTCATAAATGAATTCCATGGGCAACAATATTTTTCAGAGTATGAAAACAGTGAAGCAAAGAAAGGAAAATAGTTATAAAACTGCAAACATATCAAAATTCTGATTCCCAATTAAGCAGCTGAAAGGATGGTTTCTTTTTTTTTTTTTTGGCTGCACCACAGAGCTTACATGATCTTCTGCGTGCACAGCTACTCAGTCATGTCTGACTCTTTGTGACCCCATGGACTGTAGCCCGCCACACTCCACTGTCCATGGAATTTTCCAGGCAATTTTCCAGGAGTGGGTTGTTGTTCACTTGCTAAGTTATGACCAACTCTTTGAAACCCCATGGACTACAGTGTGCCAGGCTTCCCTGTTCTTCACTCTCTCCTGAAGTTTGCTCAAATTCATGTCCGCTGAGTAGGTGATTCTATCTAACCATCTCATCCTCTGCTGCCCCCTTCTCCTTTTGCCTTCAGTTTGTCCAGCAGCAGGGTCCTTTCCAATGAGACGGCACTTCGTATCAGGTGGATCAAGTATCGGAACTTCAGCTTCAGCATCAGACCTTGCAATGAATATTCAGGGTTGATTTCCTTTAGCATTGACTGCTTTGATCTCCTTGCAGACCAAGTGATTCTCAAGAGTCTTCTCCAGCACCATAATTCAAAAGCATCAATTCTTCAGCGTTCAGCATTCTTTATGTTCCAACTCTCACATTTATACTGGACTACTGGAAAAACCATAGCTTTGCCTAGATGGGCCTTTGTCTGCAAAGTAATGTCTCTGCTTTTTAATACACTGTCTGGGTTTGTCATAGCTTTTCTCCCAAGGTGCAAGTGTCTTTTAATTTCCTGGCTGCAATCACCATCTGCATGATTTTGGAGTCCAAGAAAATGAAATCTGTCCCCGCTTTCACTTTTTCCCTATTATCCATGAGGTGATGGGACCAGATGCCATGATCTTTGTTTTTTAATGTTGAGTTTTAAGCCAGCTTTTCCACTCTCCTCTTTACCCTCATCACTCTTTAGTTCCTCTTCATTTTCTGCCATTAGAGTGGTATCATCTCCAAACTGAAGTTTGTAAATATTTCTCCCAGCACTCTTGATTTCAGCTTGTGATTCATCCAGCCCAGCATTTCATATGATGTACTCTGCATAGAAGTTAAATAAGCAGGGTGATGCCTTGTCATCATCCTTGCCCAACCAGTCCATGGTTCCATGTCTGGTTCTAACTGTTGCTTCTTGACCTGCAAATAGGTCTCTCAGGAAGCAGATAAGGTGGTCTGGTATCTTCATCTCATCAAGAATTTTCCACAGTTTTGTTGTGTTTCAGTCAAAGCTTCCCTGGTGGTTTAGATGGTAAAGAATCTATCTGCAAGGAGTGAGACCTAGGTTTGATCCCTGGGTCAGGACGATCCCCTGGAGAAGGGCATGACAACCTACTCCATTATTCTTGACTGGAAAATTCCACGACAGAGGAGCCTGGTGGGCTACAGTCCATGGGGTCACAAAGAGTCAGACTGAGCAACTAACACTTCATATAGTCAAAGGCTTTATTTAGCATAGTAAGTTAAGCAGAAGTAGACATTTTTCTGGAATTCTGTTACTTTCTCTGTGATCCAGTGAATGCTGGCACCTTGATCTCTGGCTCCTCTGTCTTTTCTAATCCCAGTTTGTACATCTGGAAGTTCTCATGTACTTCTGAAGCCTAGCTTGAAGGATTTTTAGCATAACCTTACTAGTATGTGAAACGAATGCAACTGTACAGTAGTTTGAACATTCTTTAGCATTGCCCGTCTTTGGGATTGGAATGAAAACTGACGTTTTTAGTCCAGTGGTCAGTACTGAATTTCCCAAATTTGCTGGCTTATTGAGTGCAGCACTTTTGTAGCATCATCTTTTAGGATTTGAAATAGCTCAGCTAGAATTTCATCACCTCCAGTAGCTTTGTTCACAGTAATACTGCCTAAGGCCCACTTGACTTCGCACTCTATGATGTCTGGCTCTAGGTTAGTGATCACACATTGTGGTTATCCAGATCATTAAGATCTTTTTTTATATAGTTCTTTTGTGTATTCTTGCCACCTCTTTTTAATTTATTCTGCTCCTGTTAGGTTCTTACATTTTCTGTCCTTTATCTTGCCCATCCTTGCATTAAATGTTCCCTCGACATCTCCAGTTTTCTTAAAGAGTTCTCTAGTCTTTCTCATTCTATTGCTTTCCTGTATTTCTTTGCATTGTTTTACTTAAGTTCCCTGACCAAGGATCAAACCCATGCCCCCTGCATTGGAGGCACAGAGTCCTAACAACTGAACAGAAAAAGAACTCCCTAAAAAGCTTCCTTTTTTAGATTTTAAAAATCATATGAGCTGCAAATAATGTACCAAACAACTGATAAATCTATCACAATTAAATCTGGGGGAAATTAGAAAAAGAAGAAAAAAGAAAATACTATGGAATGAAATAAATGATATTTATTACTTCCTGTGTTAAACACGACTGGGCTACTTTAAATTGCTTATCTCAATGAGCACCTTAACAATCTTATGGTAAATATAAATATCTTTATTTTATTAGAGAAAAAATGAAGACCAAAGTATCTACATAATTTACTCAATTTCAAATAACTAATAGAGAACTGAGAAAAAAATGAAAAATGTGTCAATGTTCTGCAGCCAAGATTACCAGGAGTACATTTCTAGTTGAGAGAGGTTTGGTTTAATATTTGCTCTATTGGGAATTGTGGGATGTCTCAGGAAGAGATGGTTGGAAAGAACCTTTCACTGGATTTTGGTTTTGATTGGATTATTTGGAGCAGGAGGATCTAAGGAAGCAGGGGCTCACACAAGACTGCATGCTGAAACGAAGCAGGGGAACTTTTGTGATTGTGTATCTCAGTAAACTTAGTTGACAAGGAGGGGAGACAAAAATGAAAATAAAGCTGCAATTGATAAGGATGTAGCAGTAATGTATTTTGGATGAGGAAGTGGGTGTTTGATATTTTGTGGGTGGCACAGTGACCTTGCTTTTGTCTGGGCTTAGAATTATGAAGTGGCCTTGCTTTATTTCCTTTTATGATGATCTCAGAGTAACCTTGTCTGAGGTTGGCATTCTGTGAGATGGTTTACGTCTAGTTGGAGAATAACATGACCTAGCTGTGTGTGCCAGGCGGGCTTCTGAATGCCAGGTTATGCACCTTTTATCTTTCCGGTCAGAACTCAGAAGATCATGTTCCTTCTAACCTTGCCATTTAAAAAAAGGGGAAAGAAACGTTAAGAATGATTTTTGCATGTCCGTTTTCCACCTCTCTCGTATCTATTTAGTAGCACCAGACTGTTAATATCAGAGAATTAAATGTTCCACTCTTATTTCCCAAGAGGGAAAAAAATATACTCTGAACTAAATTTAATAGTTCTATAAGGACCATAGAAGTCTAAACCAAAAGGAGATATTTATAAATTACTCCTTCAGTGAAAGGCACTGCCATTTACTACAGAAAAAAATAACTTGTAAAACAATGTAGGAATAACATTTGCCAAAGCTGTCTACTTAAGTGTTGAACTTTTCTGCCTTCTTTCCTTTTAAAATTCTAGAACACATGCTAGAGAATAAAAGTTGACTCGGATGGCTGTAAAATTAAATAGTTCAAAGGATGAGGGCAAAATCAATGATCTCTTCCTTCATTGATGGAAAGCAGCCTTTGTGCTTCATTAATGCACAGACAGCTGTCACTTATGCCTAATGGAAGCCAGAGGACACAATCCTTAAAACATACATCTAGTTAAATACAGAGAGAGAAATCTTGAGGGTACAGTCTAGTGAAAAACAAGTTACTGCACAAATTATCACATGAAATATCTACCAAGTTATTTGGCAAAATCTTAAGGAATGCACTGCTTTCTAAAACAGTCAATCAATTAAGAGTATTTATAGACAATACTGTTGGCTGTTAGGGGAAAATGAATGTGACAGTATTTATAGAGTAATTCTATGTTCTATCAAATCTTGGTTCTGAAAAAAAAAAAAAAAATCTTGGTTCTGCTATCTAGCGGTTGTGTGAAGTGATCAAATAACCTTTCTGTGAGTCAGTTTCTTTCTAGGTAATAAAAATACCTGCTTAGCAATCCCCATGGGGCTTCCTGGAGAAGAAAAATGTTTGTGAAATACTTTGTAAACTGAAAAGCACCACATATGTGTAAATTATCATTATCTAAGATATAGCATACCCAATATGTACTCAAAGTAATCTGTATCAATTTATTCACAAGTAAGGGCTCATTTTATATTTCTACTTAATTTCCTTAGTTTGATCTTTTATTGTTTAATTCAATATATTTAATATTGAGTTATCCTGAGTATGTGTTCACAGGCCAAGTATATCAAGTGCCATGTTATTGTGAAAATTTAAAAATTTAGATCATTTACTTTCTAGAACAAATGTGCCTAATAAAAGTGGGCATCTTAAATTTAACAATTAATAAGATTGATAAAAGACACAATTTATTTTATCCTTTGAACTTTGGTATGTTTGGATGGTTGAATTAGGTTTCTAAGGGTTCAGTCTTTAGCTGCAGAGAGAGTTCAAAATGATAAAATCATGGTACAGCTTACTTCTTCAGTAACTATTACCTTTATAAAATTTTCCTTGGACCCTAAGGATCAGCACCAAGTGAATTCCACTGTGTTTAAATGCTGAGAAAGAAATATAATTGCATAATAAAAACTTGACTTTTCACATTTTATTATTTCTCATTAAATTATAACACTATTGCAATTAATTTAATTTTTAGCTATTCTGAAGACAAAGGAAGCACATCAGTAAAGAAAGAATAATTAGATTCTGAGATGCCTGCTGATAAATGTACATACACTTGGGAGGAGCAAGAGGCTTTGTCCATAGTGCTTCTCTAATTTCAGCACAATACTTTTGTACAAATCATAAACCATGAATGATCTCTGTTATGGCAAAAAAAAAAATTAACACTAATATATTAGAACCAGTTGGGCACAAACTTTCATCTATTCCTGTGTCCAGTTAGTTGCCTTTATCAAGTCAGAGCCAAGTTCAGATTGCAGCAAGTAGTTAGAAAAAATGTCTTACAGAAAGATATCTACAAACATATTTGTGACATGTTCTCTATATCTACTTAATAAATTTGAAATTAGATCTCTGGTTTTAAATGTATAGCCACTGGTCCTGCTGATAATGTTCTTTGCCATCAAAGTGTTAAGTCTCTTAATAACAGACTCCCCATGAGTTACTTTCTGATAGAAATCCTTTAGGGCAATGTCTCCATTTCTGAAATTAAGGCTTTAATTTTGGATATAATTCCCCACTCTCTTGAGTTATCTAAAAAAATTGAAGTCAAAATTACTTAATTAAACTGAGTATTGTATTAGCTATCATTATACTACTCTACTATTTGAACAGAGAAAATATAGCTGTTGAGTCAACCTACAGGTGTAACCTTGTTCTTTTCTCTCTGATTTATGTAACAGCTGTGCCCTTTAGTTCAACTCCACACAGTTCAAAGGCGACTCTTCTTCAGAGTCTGCTCTTGCTAGAGGCCATTACCTAATTGGCTACCCTCTTGTCCAGATCCATCAATTGTCAGACAGCTTCTTCACAGGTGAAGTAAAGTGTAGGCATGTCACTATTAACAGAGAGACTTGGGGAAATATTATTGAGGTTGTGATCAAAAGACAAAGAAATATGCACACTGTTTTCTCTGATGTTATTCACTGGCAGACTAGAGAAGACAGGAGCAGTAGAAGTGATTTCAAATGATGTATAATGTTGGATTTTTTGCTGCTGCTGTTATACCTATTGATGGTAGCATCAGCGGCTGTGGTGATGCCATTAAGCATCTTACCTTAAGTCACATACTAGGAAATGATTTATTTAACCAAGATTAGTTGAATACCTTCTATGGGCCAAAGTTTATGCTGCAATTACTACCTCCAGTAGAACACAAGGACTATCACCACTGAACCTCTCAACCCACGACTAGCCCAAAACAATAACCAACTGATAGATATGGAGTATGAAATACAGTTTATTGTTTAGTCAGTCATGAAGTCCAGCTGTAGATAGATGACTAATAAGGTACGTAATATCTGAAGGCTGGTAAAAGACATTTCCCCATAATGTCCTTATCCTGATTATGTGAATTTACATGTATGTGAAATTGTTTATCACTGACTTAACTTGATAATTGTAACCACAAATGACATTTATAAGTAGCATAAATAAAGTGATGGATGATGCAATTTTCTGACTATTAGACAGTCAGTAACTATTGAGTTCTAAGGTAATTGTTGAATTTGAAAATAATTACACTCTACTTCTAGAGTAAAGGTATAAATGCTTCTACAATGAGCAACAATTCAAAATAGAATATAAGTCCTGAATAAGTGTTACTGAGGATGAAAGCTATGAGTTGAGAGGAGGCAAGGTGAGTGAAGACAAAGGTGATCAAAAAATTTCAGAGTGTATACATTTGACAAAAGAAATATACATTTGACAGTAAAGAACAAGTAGAGTCTTTAGAGGGAAATTATATCTATAATTTTTGCTTTTCAGTTTTTTTAGTTAAAAAATTCCAAGACAATATTAGGAGGATTAGTTTATTCTAAATGGATATCTAAAATTTAAAGCAAATGACACTAACTAAAATGTAGTACCCTATATTAAATCTGTGAAGCCCAGTACCAGTCAGCTGAGTCTTACCACTTAAAGACACAACTAACCAATTATGTCTTGTCTATGAAAACATATGTACTTATTTAATGATTCAAAATATATTTTAATTAACAAACATCAAATGTCAGGCATTGTGTTTAAAAATCAGCAGGCTCTCATTAGCAAAATATATAACCTTGCCTTCACAGATATTTTTCAATACAATGGGAAAGCACATAATAATAATCAATCAATAAATAATGCTATAATTTAAAACTTATGTAAGTGATAGAAAAGAAATGATAAAAAGAAAATACTGCGTTGGAAGTCAGAGCTGTACTTCATAAGATATGATAGGACAAACCGTCTTAGGAGGTGCCATTTAGTCAAGAAGGAATGAATGAAAAGGAGACAGCTTCAAAAAGGCAAAAGTAGATTGTGTATACAGAAGTATTAAATGGGGAATTGTGCAAAGGCCCTGCAGTAAAAACTGTTTTTGCCAAAGCACTGAAGCCATATAGAACTTGGAGTGTTTGAAGGACAGAAATGAAACCAATGCAACTGGAAGGGGGAAACAGAGGAGATGAGAATATCGAAATTGTCAGGAACCCAACAGTTTCAATAATTATAGGACTAAATGCAGTTGGAGGTGCTTTTGAAAAATGCATTATCAGATGTATGTCATAAAAGCATTGTTCTGGTTGTGAGTTGTTTAGTCACTAAGTTGTGTCTGACTCTTTTGTGACCACATGGACTGTAGCCCACCAGGCTTCTTTGTCCATGGAATTTTCCAGGCAAGAATATTCGAGTGAGTTGCCATTTTTTTTCTCCAGGGGATCTTCCCAACCCAAGGATCAAGCCCGATCAAGCCCTGCGTTAGCAGGTGGATTCTTTACCACTGTACCACCAAGGAAGCCCATTGCTCTGGCTGTAGAGGAGCAATTAAAAAAAAAAGAGTGCAAGTCAGAGGCCGCCACCATCTTATCTAAGCAAGAGGGGATGGGAGCTGGATAACATCTTTTAAGGTATGTATTAGAATTAAAATCAATAGAAGTGGCATCTGGATTGAATGTGGACATGAGAAAGAGAAAAGAAACAAGGATTGAGCAAATGAGAGATTAGCGGTGCTATTTGGTGAGATGAGAAATATTTAAGAAGGATTCAGTTTGAGATAAATGTATATAGTTTACACAGTATATGTAAGTCATTATGCTGTACACTTTAAACTTATACAGTGCTGCATGTCAATTAAAGGTCAATAAAACTGAAAGAAGAAAAGAAGAAAGAAAAGACTTTGACCATATTAAGCTTGATATACCTATAAGACACATGTGAAGATGTCAGACATACCTAAAGTTAGAAGAGGAATTTGAGCCAAAGACATATAATTGAATTTTTTTGTAACATAGATAGTACTGACATTTTGAGAACTAGAATATATCTTCTATCTATAGAGTTTAGACAGAAAATAAAGTGTCCTAAAACCAGTAAAGAGAAGTGCTTCCAGGTGAAGAAGTGGTCAACCAAGTTAAATGCTTGGGATAATTAACTTCAATGAAAGGCAATATTCTTCTGACTCTCATTCAGGTGGCAGGCACTGAGAAGAAAAATGATTGAGTTCACTCATGGTTGGTATTCTATAGAAAGATTAAGAAGAGATAAGATTTTTAAGATATGTTTAAGACAGTGATAGAATAATGGGCCATGGACTCAAAATGAAAGTATAAACGAAACATGAATAGTGAAAAGATAGTGGAAAATGAGCAATTGCAATGATGCATCTGAAACATAAGCCCTGCCAAAGGAGAAGGGAGAATGAGATATGATAATAACATAATGAAAAACTGACATCACTGGATTTGAGATCAAGATGTTATTGAGAAACTGTTGTAGTAAGATTATTGAGCAAGGATTATGGCAGAGAGAAGACTGGAGTCATCGAGTGTGATATTTGCATTTGAGATCTTGGAGGTCAGAGTTGAGGATACAGAGATGAGAGTCTAAAATGAAATTAAGAAAATGGTCACAAGAGAGAAGGAAGTCAGGAGGCCAAGATTTACACTAGTGATATACAGGGATTTAGACGCCAACAAAAACGATGACAGCTGCTGGGCAATCAGCTGTCTCAGTGATGCAGAATTTTTGCAGGAAAGACAACAAGGGGACCTAGGAAGACATATCTTTCACTTCATTTATTTAGTGACTCAGTCATTTCTGACTCTTTTGTGACCCCATAGACTATAGTCTACCAGGCTCCCCTGTCCATGGGATTTCCCAAGCAAGAATACTGGAGTGGGTTGCCATTTCCTTCTCCAGGGGATCTTCCCAACCTGGGGATCAAATTTGCATCTCCTGAGTTGCAGATTCTTTACCACTCAGAAGAATGCCACCTGAAAAACCCTTCCACTTCATAGCTATAAGAAAATTGAGATATGAGAATAAATACAACATCCATGAGGAATAGATGCTGGAAACATGAGACTAACCCTAATCTGAGATTGACAGAAAGACTTCTGTACAATGAAAGCTGTAAGAAAGATTCACACAGAACTGGGTAGGAAGGGAAGAGAACCAATCTGGTTGGGAACTGTGCCCTTGGGAAGGGACTTAAAAAGAGAAGGGGGATTACATGGACAGAGACCATCCCTGGGGAGTGACTGGTTTGAGCCCCATATAGAGCGCCCCAGATCTGAGACCCAGGAAGAAGATTTCCCTTGGCTGGAGGGCTAGCAAGATTAACTGAAGGCTGTTGGAAGCCTGGACTCCAATAGTGAGGAATGCATACATGCTTGGTTACTTCCAAAACAGGGCAGAGAGGGAAGATGGAAACTGCACCAGATGGTGGCTGATTCTCCTCAACCAGCCCAGCCTGTACCCCAGCTTGAGCCAATAGCCCTCTATGACCATGTTTGCTTCACGATGCAGCTCCACAATGGGACAAGGGCTGCCATGGTCTAGGGAAGGCTCATCTTTGAGGGACAAAGGTGGCTTAAACCAGGAGCAGCATCTCAGCAGGGTTGGGGCAACCATTACTGGTGTTCACACAGGCAGTACATCAGAATTAGCCCAAGTTTCTGACTGCAGTCAGTGCAGTCACAGCCCCTGCCCAGATCCATGTTGAGCCCTTGCACAAGTTCCCCTTGCTCAGCACGGCTCCCCTCTGGGGTGAGCATGCCAATGCTGGGAGGGAGGAGAATACACACTTAAAAAGAATAAAGCCAACTTGAACCAAACATTCAGGGCTTCTGGTCCACTAATGTAGGACCCATCCCTGCTTTTTTATACACTAACAATGAGCTATCAGAAAGAGAAAGCAAGAAAATAATTCTTCTTACTTGGATCAAAAAGAATAAAATCAGATCAGAACAGATCAGATCAGTTGCTCAGTCGTGTCTGACTCTTTGCGACCCCATGAATCGCAGCATGCCAGGCCTCCCTGTCCATCACCAACTCCCAGAGTTCACTCAGACTCACGTCCATTGAGTCAGTGATGCCATCCAGCCATCTCATCCTCTGTCATCCCCTTCTCCTCCTGACCCCAATCCCTCCCAGCATCAGAGTCTTTTCCAATGATTCAACTCTTCACATGAGGTGGCCAAAGTACTGGAGTTTCAGCTTTAGCATCATTCCTTCCAAAGAAATCCCAGGGCTGATCTCCTTCAGAATGGACTGGTTGGATCTCCTTGCAGTCCAAGGGACTCTCAAGAGTCTTCTCCAACACCACAGTTCAAAAGCATCAATTCTTCGGCGCTCAACCTTCTTCACAGTCCAACTCTCACATCCATACATGACCACTGAAAAAACCATAGCCTTGACTAGAT
>NW_011494903.1:11203296-11203644 GCF_000754665.1 Bison bison bison | reverse complement strand
ACAGACTCAAGAGTCTTCTCCAACACCACAGTTCAAAAGCATCAATTCTTCGGCGCTCAACCTTCTTCACAGTCCAACTCTCACATCCATACATGACCACTGAAAAAACCATAGCCTTGACTAGATGGACCTTTGTTGGCAAAGTAATGTCTCTGCTTTTGAATATGCTATCTAGGTTGGTCATAACTTTCCTTCCAAGGAATAAGCATCTTTTAATTTCATGGCTGCAGTCACCATCCGCAGTGATTTAGGAGCCCAAAAAATAAAGTCTGACACTGTTTCCACTGTTTCCCCATCTATTTCCCATGAAGTGATGGGACCAGATGCCATGATCTTCGTTTTCTGAAT
>NW_011494903.1:11200163-11203196 GCF_000754665.1 Bison bison bison | reverse complement strand
CACTTCTCATGATGTACTCTGCATATAAGTTAAATAAGCAGGGTGACAATATACAGCCTTGACGTACTCCTTTTTCTATTTGGAACCAGTCTGTTGTTCCATGCCCAGTTCTGACTGTTGCTTCCTGACCTGCATACAAATTTCTCAAGAGGCAGATCAGGTGGTCTGGTATTCCCATCTCTTTCAGAATTTTCCACGGTTTATTGTGATCCACACAGTAAAAGGCTTTGGCATAGTCAATAAAGCAGAAATAGATGTTTTTCTGGAACTCTCTTGCTTTTTCCATGATCCAGCTGAAGAATAAAATACCTAAAAATAAACTTAACTAAGGAGTTGAAAGACCTATGCTCTGAAAACTATAAGACTTTGATGAACAAAACTGAGGATGTTAGAAAGAAATGAAAAGTACCAATATTAATGGATTAGAAAAATTAATATTGCTAAAATGTTCATTGTACCCATAGCAATCTACAGACTCAATGCAATCCCTATTAAAATACCCATGACATTTCCCACAGAACTAGAACAATTTTAAAATTTGTATGGAAACACAAAAGACCCTGACTAGCCAAAACTATCTTGAGCTGGAGGAAACATGCTCCCTGACTTCAGACTACATTACAAAGCTACAGTCACCAAAACAGTTCATTTTATATGTCTGGCACAAAAACAGACATGTAAATCAATGAAACAGGATGGAAAGTCCAGAAATAAATCCATGCACTTATGGTCAACTAATCTATGACGAAACAGGCAAAATACAATGAATAAAAAGGTTATCTCTTCCATAAGTAGTGCTTGGAAAACAGAACAGTTACATGTAAAAGAGTGAAATTAGAACATTCTCTAACATCATATAAAAAAATAAACTCAAAATGGATTAAACACCTACACATAAGACCTGAAACCATAAAACTCTCAGAGGAAAACATAGGCAGAATACTCTGTGACATAAATTACATCAATATTTTTTTTGGATCTGTTACATAAAATAAAAAATAAAAGTAAAAATAAGCAAATATGACTTAATATAAGAAAAAACTTTTGCACAACAAACAAACGATCAACAAAATGAAAAGACAACCTACTGAATGGAGAAAATATTTGCAAATGATATTGATAAGGGATTAATATCTCACCAACATAAACAACTCATACAACTCAGTTATCAAAAAAGCAAACATGATTCAAAAATAGGCAAAAAACTGAATAGACATTTTTCCAAAGAGGAACTGCAGATGGCCAATAGCCACGTGAAAAGATGCTGAATATCGCTAATCATTAGGGAAATGCACATCAAAACCACAATGTGACATTGTCTCTCATCTGTCAGAATGGTTATCATCAAATAGAAAATAAGTAAAAAATATTGGCAAGGATATGGAGAAAAGGGAATCCTTGTACACTATTGGTGGGAACGAAAATGCGTGCATCCACTACGGGAAACTATATGGAAGTTTATTAAAAAACTAAAAGTAGAACTACCATGTGACTGAACATTTCCACTCCTGGGTGTATATCCAAAAAACCCTCAAAAACATTAATTTGAAAAACAATATGCACTCCATTGTTCAAAGCAACATTATTTATAATTTCTAAAACATGCAAACAACTTAACTGCCCATCAACAGATGAATGAATACAGAACATGTGGTATACACACACACACACATATACTTGAAGATTCAGTTCAGTTCAATTTAGTCCAGTTGCTCAGTCGTGTCCGACTCAGCACACCAGGCCTCCCTGTCCATCACCAACTCCCAGAGATCACTCAAACTCAAGTCCTCAAGTCGGTGATGCCATCCAGCCATCTCATTCTCTGTTGTCTCCTTCTCCTCCTGTCCCCAACCCCTCCCAGCATCAGGGTCTTTTCCAATGAATCAACTCTTCGCATAAGGTGGCCAAAGTACTTGAATATTCAGTTCAGTTCAGTTCAGTCGCTCAGTCTTGTCCTACTCTTTGTGACCCCATGAATCACAGCACTCTAGGCCTCCCTGTCCATCACCAACTCCCAGAGTTCACTCAGACTCACGTCCATCGAGTCAGTGATGCCATCCAGCCATCTCATCCTCTGTCGTCCCCTTCTCCTCCTGACCCCAATCCCTCCCAGCATCAGAGTCTTTTCCAATGAGTCAACTCTTCGCATGAGGTGGCCAAAGTACTGGAGTTTCAGCTTTAGCATCATTCCTTCCAAAGAAATCCCAGGGCTGAACTCCTTCAGAATGGACTGGTTGGATCTCCTTGCAGTCCAAGGGACTCTCAAGAGTCTTCTCCAACACCACAGTTCAAAAGCATCAATTCTTCGGCGCTCAACCTTCTTCACAGTCCAACTCTCACATCCATACATGACCACAGGAAAAACCATAGCCTTGACTAGACGGACCTTTGTTGGCAAAGTAATGTCTCTGCTTTCAATAGGCTATCTAGGTTGGTCATAACTTTCCTTCCAAGGAGTAAGCATCTTAATTTCATGGCTGCAATCACCATCTGCAGTGATTTTTGAGCCCCCAAAATAAAATCTGACACTGTTTCCACTGTTTCCCCATCTATTTCCCATGAAGTAACGGGACCAGATGCCACGATCTTAGTTTTCTGAATGTTGAGCTTTAAGCCAACTTTTTCACTCTCCACTTTCACCTTCATCAAGAGGCTTTTGAGTTCCTCTTCACTTTCTGCCATAAGGGTGGTGTCAAATGCATATCTGAGGTTATTGATATTTCTCCTGGCAATCTTGATTCCAGCTTGTGCTTCTTCCAGCCCAGCACTTCTCATGATGTACTCTGCATATAAGTTAAATAAGCAGGGTGACAATATACAGCCTTGACGTACTCCTTTTTCTATTTGGAACCAGTCTGTTGTTCCATGTCCAGTTCTAACTGTTGCTTCCTGACCTGCATACAGGTTTCTCTGTTATTCCCATCTCTTTCAGAATTTTCCACAGTTTATTGTGGTCCACACAGTCAAAGGCTTTGGCATAGTCAATAAAGCAGAAATAGATGTTTTTCTGGAACTCTCTTGCTTTTTCCATGA
>NW_011494903.1:11118248-11199841 GCF_000754665.1 Bison bison bison | reverse complement strand
CAGTTCCAGTCCTGTGGCCACTGCTGAGTTTTCCAAATTTGCTGGCATATTGAGTGCAGCACTTTCACAGCATCATCTTTCAGGATTTGAAATAGCTCAACTGGAATTCCATCACCTCCACTAGCATTGTTCATAGTGATGCTTGAATATTACTCAGCCATAAAAAGAATAAAATTTTGCCATTTTCAGCAACATGGGTGGACTCGGAGGGCATTATGTTAAATGAAATAAATAAGACAGAGAAAGATAAATAGTGTATGATATCACTGATATGTGGAATCTAAAAAAATATAACAAACTAGTGAACATAACATAAAGGAAGCAGATTCATAGATATAAGGAACAAACTGGTGGCTACCAAAGCAGGTATGGAAGGGGGACAATACAGGGCTGGTGGGATGGGAAGGGCAAACTACTGGATGTAAGATGGGCTCAAGAATATATTGTAAAACACAGATCAGTCGCTTCAGTCGTGTCTGAATCTTTGTGACATCATGGACTGTAGCTAGGCCAGCTCCTCTGTCCATGGGATTCTTCAGGCAAGAATGGTGGAACTTTCTTCATCTCCTCCTCCAAGGAATCTTTGAGACCCGGGGATCGAACCCATGGCTCATGTCTCCTGCATTGGCAGGTGGGTTCTTTACCTCTAGCACCACCTGGGAAGCCCCATACAACAAAGGGAATATAGTGAATACTTTGTAATTTCTGTAAATGAAAAGTAACCCTTAAAGTTGTAATTAAAATAAAGTTTTAAAAAAATCTAGTGCTGTGACAGGTCTTAGCACGCAATAATTCTTTCCACTTCTATTTTGACCAGAGTAAATAAATAAATATTTTAAAAGGGGAGAAGGTGTCAGATTGGTTGGTTGGCTTGCCCTTTGTTCCTACAGCTAGCAAATGACAGCACTAAAATTAGAGCCTCTGAATCTCAGCCAAGTACTTTATCCACAGCATCAAAATGGCCCAGTTTCCTAGAGTTTGAAAGGACGTTTACAAGTATTAACTACATGCTTGCCTAGAAAAACAACTATGTTAACCTCAAACTGCCATTTCCTTATTAGGACATAAACAGAAGAGACAATAGAAAGAGTAATAATTTTTTCCCTCTCTGATGCATAGTGCATCTGGAGGTGGATGTGCCACAAAGCTAATAGAGCTGAAGCTTGCAGTTCTCTTACTTACCAATGCCCTGTCATTCTTCACTTGGTCATATGTTTTGTTAAATTTATCAAATTTATCAAATAGAATGTGTTGCTTCAGTCGTGTCCAACTCTCTGCAACCCTATACACTGTAGCCCGCCAGGCTCCTCTGTCCATGGGATTCTCTAGGCAAGAATACTGATGTGGGTTGCCATGCCCTTCTCCAGGGGATCTTCCAAACTCAGAGATTGAACCTGCATCTCTTATGTCTCCTACATTGGCAGGCAGGTTCTTTACCACTAGCACCACCTGGCAAGCTCCTTAAGAACAGAGGATTCAACCCAGTTCAACAGTTACTCTTCAACCAGAATTTCTTCCCCCAGGTACCTGAATATCTACCCATCTTGGTCCATCATTTCATACTACTCTCTATTAATAAATGTCTTTCCATGGAGAGTCCACCCTAAACCCTGTATCTAAAGGGTATCTTTAGATACCCGGTATCTAAAGGGTATCTTTAGATACCCGGTATCTAAACCCTCTTTTAGTTTTTGTCATAGCACCTATGACCATGGACACATTTCATATTTTTTGTTACCTGTTTATTATTTGTGTCCCACCCCTACACCTATGGAGACTCCATGAGAAAAGTCATCATGCTCTCTTTTCCTGATGTCATATCCATGTCTAAAATAGTGCCTTTTATACTGTAGACAGTCAGTTGAAAATTGTGGTGTGAATAAATATTTATAGAGCACCCACTCCATGCCAGGACTGTGCAAAGCCCTGGGACTTCAGCAGTGAATGAGACTGATAACTTATTACAGATGTTAATAAGTAATTGCCTGTGCAGTCAGCACTTCCAACACAGAGTCACAGGTGCTAATGGAGTGTATTACAAGAGCACTGGCATAGCCTGAGGGGTTAAGAAGACCTCTCTGAGACAATGATATTTATTTTACATGATTTCAGAGGCCTTTGTGTGGTCATTACAAGCAAGGGAAAGAAGACAAGAATGTTTTATTCCTTTTTCAACTCACTATAAACAGAAACCTTCTTAGTATTGGAAAATACCACCACACCAAATGAAATGTGCTACTCCCATATATACTGATTTTTCATATGACAAAAAATAGTCAGACAAGCTGTCAGATCAGTTAAGGCAACAAATAAAGGGTTAGATAGTTGAACTTGAATTTATCCACTAACTCAGGGGGACCATAATTAATTACTTTATTCTTTCATCACATAAATATTTATTAAGCACCTACTTAATGTCAGACAGTGAAAAGCTAAAACTCAGAGTGTTGTCTCTGAGAATAGAGTATCCTAATTGGGCTCATCTCTTGCTCTCCTGCTATATTTGAGTTCACAGACAACTGCCAGCTAATCTTCACAAATGTCAGTCCTCAAAATATTCAGTAATTCCCTAGGCCCAAAAGCGATCCAAGCCTCATACCTGCCATTAAAAGTCTGCTATTCCTGGCCCTAAACTTATTTCTCAGTGCTTGTCAACTCTAGCCTATACTCTGATTCTCTTTATTGCTCAGAATTACACAGACAGGGACTTCCCTGATGGTTCAGCAGGTAAAGAATCCACCTGTAATGCAAGAGACACAGGAGACATGGGTTTGATCCCTAGGTTGGGAAGATCCCCTGGAGGAAGGGATGGCAACCTACTCCAGTATTCTTGCCTGGAGAATCCCATGAACAGAGGAGCCAGGTGGGCTATAGTCCAAGGAGCCTGGCAGGCTACAGCCCAAAGGGTCACAAAGAGTAACACGCAACTGAGTGACTAAGCACACACATACACCGACAGGAATATGCCTCATATTTGCTTGTAAACCCTCAGCCTCTTTTTCTTCCTGGCCTTTTCAGTTTTGTAGAAGTGTCTCCATCTGGGAGCTCATCCTTTCCTAATGCCTGAACTAAAAATGGATAATCACCTTTTACAATACTGCTTTTGGAATTAGGCTGGGGATAAAATTCCTCCTTGTAAAGTGAGAATCTACTGCAGGCTCCTAAAGTGCAATCTTCCTGGGCCCTTTGCCATGACGATCCAGTGGCAGAGCTTCATTTCAATTTTTATTTGAATTTCACCTCCTTATCAATACTAGAGCTCTGCTCTGAGCTCTGGCTTTTCTAGCCAGGGCTCTGATCCCCTGCCTGGCTCTTTTAAGCTTCCATCCAAAATAGGGGAGACCTCCTGGGCCCAGATTCTATTACCTACAGCAACTGCATATGGGCTCTGTCCAAAGTGTGGCTTGTGAGGTGGAGACCTAGAGGCTGGAGCTCAACTGGCAGAGCTGTCACCTAAAATGAGTAAACATAAGTCTTGCCAAGTAGGGTGGTAAGGATAGAGAGGGGAACCATGAAGATGGGAATGAGTGAAGCCAAAACCTGCAAACACAATGAAGGCATCAGGAGCTACTTAGGTACCTGAAATTGAGCTAAGAGGTAAAGTCTCAGAGAAATAGAGCAAGAGGGAACAGGACTTTGCCAAAAAGGGGCTGGTGTTCCCTGTCTTTCTGTTGGTAGGCGCCAGCTTCACGGCTCATTGGTAATTCAGGACAGGGTGTGCAGCAAACAGCTGCTAGAGGTTTTGTTCCAAAATGGATTGATCATCCGGAAATAAAAAATTAACACCTGCCATCAGTGAACATCACAACTGTCTGGAAAACCCAGTTACCTCTTCCTTTAGGTATTAAAACTCAACCCTATTAGGTTGGTGCAAAAGTAACTGTGGTTTGTAATTGTTGAACTTTGCTCTTTGAAACTGAAATACCTTCTTAAATAAATATGGTTATGTTATACACTGGGCTTCCCAGGTGGCACAGTGGTAAAGTGTCTGCCAACCAGTGCAGGAGACATAAGAGACAAGGGATCAAGCCCTGGGTTGGGAAGAACTCCTGGAGTAGGAAATGGCAATCCATTCCAGAATTCTTGCCTAGAAATCTCCACGGACAGAGAAACTTGGTGGGCTATACTCTATGGGGCCTCAAAGAGTCAAGACATGACTGAGCACCAACACTTGATTAATGTACATTTCTTGCTTTATGTCTTTTGTTAGTGACTTATTGAGTGAGCAAGCTAAGTTCCTTCAGTCATGTCTGACTCTTTGTGACCCCTTGGACTGTAGCCCATCAGGCTCCTCTGTCCATAGGATTCTCCAGGAAAGAATACTGGAGTGGGTTGCCATGCCTTCCTCCAGGGGATCTTCTAGACCAAGGACTGAACCCTCCTCTTCTTTAGCTCCTGCATTGCAGGAAGATTTTTTACAATTGAGACACCTGGGAAGCTCCAATGACTTATTACTTGCTGTTTATTTTTTATTTATTTTAGACTATGGAAATGTAGACAAAAAGCATATTTGAGCAATTTTCTTATTCCAGTTCAAAATGGGTCATGAATCAGCAGAGGCAACATCAACAATACCTTTGGCCCAGGAACTGCTAACGAATGTACAATGAAGTGGTAGTTCAAGAAGTTTTGCAAAGGAGACAAGCACCTTGAAGATGAGAAGCATAATGGCTGGCCATCAGAGAATGACAAGGACCAAATGAGAGCAGTCACCGTAGCTGATCCTCTTACAACTGTGAGAAGCTGCTGAAGACCTCAACAATGGCTATTTTATGGTCATTCAACATTTGAAGCAAACTGGAAAAGTGAAAAAACTCAATAAGAGGATGCCTCATGCGTCTACCAAAACATTATTTTGAATGTCATCTTCTCTTATTCCATGCAACAACGAACCATTTCTTGATAAGATTCTGATGTGTGATGAAAAATGGATTCTATATGACAACTGGCAAGATTGTCAAGGACCAGCTCAGTGGTTGAACCCAGAGAAGCTCCAAAGCACTTCCCAAAGCCAAACTTGCACCAAAAAAAGTCATGGTCACTCTCTGGTGGTCTGCTGCCCATCTGATCCACTACAGCTTTCTGAATCCTGGGGAAACCATTACATCTGAGAAGTATGCTGAGCAAATTGATGAGATGCATCAAAAACTGTAACTACTGTAGCCAGCATTGGTCAACAGAAAGGGCCCAATTCTTCTCCACAACAACCACCAACTGCACGTCACACAATCAACCAATGCTTCAAAAGCTGAACAAACTGGGCTACTGAGTTGACTCATTGGCCATATTCACCTGACCTCTCACCAACCATCAATCACCTCTTCAAAAATCTTGACAACTTTTTGCAGAAAAATGCTTCCACAACCAGTAGGAGGGAGAAAATACTTTCCAAGACTTCATAGAATCCCAAGGCACAGATTTTTCCACTACAGGAATAAACAAACTTATTTCTCATTGGGAAAAATATGTTGATTATAACAGTTCTCATTTTGATTAATAAAGATGTGTTCGGGCTTGGTTATAATGATTTAAAAATTCATGGTCCAAAACTGCAATTATGTTTGCACCAACCTAATATGTCCCTGTTAACCATGCCATCCCCTTTAGCCATTTGAGTTAAATGGAGGTTATTCCACTCAGAACTGGCTCTTATCACTGCATGCAATCAAAAGTAGGATGTACAAGAATAATTCAGCTAACCTATTTATTTTTTCCTTGAAACATCCAAATGATTTGCACAAATCACCTAAATTTGTATAGGATCTTATAATTCAATGCACTAAAACTTGGGGAGTCTTGTCCATGAGAAGCACTACAGAGCATCTTTCCCATTTGACATATAAACTTATAAATAAACCACAATTCCTCCTAAAGTACAAAAGGCCTATCTTTGGTCACCCCATGAATTACGGGATATGGATTTTACTTTCACTGTCAGCTGTCACTCTTGTGATTTCTAGAAGCTCTTCCATTCCTCTAGATAGCAAGGTGATTCTAAAGCAAAGGGTAAAAAAGGCAAAAATGTAAAATAACTTGACACAAAGGGTAAAATCTCTCCTAGCAAAGTGCCAAAGAATAGATTAGCAGCTTTTCTTCCTGGAAATTTTAAAATAAAATTATAAGCAATAGGCAATTTTTAGGTTGTCAAATATCTATAATCACTATGATTTCTGAATTTAATACAACATAGCTATGATTATTGTTGCTTTCCTGCCTGTAAACATTATATATTTTGCTTAAATATACATTTTACACTTATGAGCATCCACTAAAAATGATGCAGCCCAATTTCAAAATTAAGGTCTTTTTAACTTCTAATATGTGGTTTCTATTCCATTCAACAAGGCCATTATAAGGCTATTATAAGGATTTTTTTTCTCTATTACAAATGCTGAAATATTTAAACATCTGAAAGAAATAACACAAGTATTTCTATGTAAAAAGAAACAGCGTTCTTTGGAAAACATGAATTATATAAACTATAATTAGAGCTTCAAATTGAAAGTGTTTAAACTAAGAATACAAATTTCTATGTTAAAAAGATACTGAGACATTCAGAAGGAAAAAAGTAAATGCCGACTAACTAAATTAATTCTCCCACATCCCAGGCTGTTCTAGCTCCTTCTTGCCTTTTCCTCTGTGCCAGCATTGATGCTACATGGACACTAGTTCTACTACAATGAATTCAGGTGAATTTTTCTCCTCTTACTGTGTGAGTAAAGATAACTTGTGAGTATAAATTTTTATTAATCATCTTCAACTAAACACGGTCTGTTGAAGAAACTGATATAGGTAAAAATACAAATTGAATCCTATATTTTTAAACTAAACTGGAAATAACTTGTTAATATTTTAAAAAATAAAATTAGTTGTGTGCAGTTTTTAGGAACATGCAGTAGAGATCTAGAAATTAACTGAATAACAGATGAAGGCACCGCAAGGTAAAATATAGGGAAAATGTACAGGAATCAGTGAGTGTTGAACTGAATGAGAATAAGATTTTTAAAAAGTTGATTAAAAGAAGTTGTTTTAGAAAGTGGTCTAGTTTCATTCTTTTACAAGTGGTTGACCAGATTTCCCAGCACCACTTGTTAAAGAGATTGTCTTTAATCCATTGTATATTCTTGCCTCCTTTGTCAAAGATAAGGTGTCCATAGGTGCGTGGATTTATCTCTGGGCTTTCTATTTTATTCCATTGATCTATATTTCTGTCTTTGTGCCAGTACCATACTGTCTTGATAACTGTGGCTTTGTAGTAGAGCCTGAAGTCAGGTAGGTTGATTCCTCCAGTTCCATTCTTCTTTCTCAAGATTGCTTTGGCTATTTGACGTTTTTTGTTTTTCCATACAAATTGTGAAATTATTTGTTCTAGCTCTGTGAAGAATACTGTTGGTAGCTTGATAGGGATTGCATTGAATCTATAAATTGCTTTGGGTAGTATACTCATTTTCACTATATTGATTCTTCCAATCCATGAACATGGTATATTTCTCCATCTGTTAGTGTCCTCTTTGATTTCTTTCACCAGTGTTCTAGACCACTTTCTAACACCATACACAAAAATAAACTCAAAATGGATTAAAGATCTAAATGTAAGACCAGAAACTATAAAACTCCTAGAGGAGAACATAGGCAAAACACTCTCTGACATACATCACAGCAGGATCCTCTATGACCCACCTCCCAGAATATTGGAAATAAAAGCAAAAATAAACAAATGGGACCTAATTAACCTTAAAAGCTTCTGCACATCAAAGGAAACTATTAGCAAGGTGAAAAGACAGCCTTCAGAATGGGAGAAAATAATAGCAAATGAAGCAACTGACAAACAACTAATCTCAAAAATATACAAGCAACTCCTACAGCTCAACTCCAGAAAAATAAACGACCCAATCAAAAAATGGGCCAAAGAACTAAATAGACATTTCTCCAAAGAAGACATACAGATGGCTAACAAACACATGAAAAGATGCTCAACATCACTCATTATCAGAGAAATGAAAATCAAAACCACTATGAGGTACCATTTCACACCAGTCAGAATGGCTGCAATCCAAAAGTCTACAAGTAATAAATGCTGGAGAGGGTGTGGAGAAAAGGGAACCCTCTTACACTGTTGGTGGGAATGCAAACTAGTACAGCCACTATGGAGAACAGTGTGGAGATTCCTTAAAAAACTGGAAATAGAACTGCCTTATGATCCAGCAATCCCACTGCTGGGCATACACACTGAGGAAACCAGAAGGGAAAGAGATGTGTATCCCAATGTTCATCGCAGCACTGTTTATAATAGCCAGGACATGGAAGCAACCTAGATGTCCATCAGCAGATGAATGGATAAGAAAGCTGTGGTACATATACACAATGGAGTATTACTCAGCCATTAAAAAGAATACATTTGAATCAGTTCTGATGAGGTGGATGAAACTGGAGCCTATTATACAGAGTGAAGTAAGCCAGAAGGAAAAACATAAATACAGTATACTAACGCATATATATGGAATTTAGAAAGATGGTAACAATAACCCAGTGTACGAGACAGCAAAAGAGACACTGATGTATAGAACAGTCTTATGGACTCTGTGGAAGAGGGAGAGGGTGGGAAGATTTGGGAGAATGACATTGAAACATGTAAAATATCATGTAAGAAACGAGTTGCCAGTCCAGGTTCGATACACGATACTGGATGCTTGGGGCTAGTGCACTGGGACGACCCAGAGGGATGGTATGGGGAGGGAGGAGGGAGGAGGGTTCAGGATGGGGAACACATGTATATCTGTGGCGGATTCATTTTGATATTTGGCAAAACTAATACAATTATGTAAAGTTTAAAAATAGAATAAAATTAAATTAAAAAAAAAAGAAGTTGTTTTAGTAAGCTGTTTTAAGAAAATTTTAAAAGATGACCCCAAATCACACACATTAAATTTTTAAATGTCATTATTTTTGTAATCAGAGTAGCTCTTTCTCCATTAAAATTCTAAGTTCATAAAGGAGAGGACTCATGTCTTTCTTTATACCTTCCTCAGCATCCACTCTAGCACATACCCGATTAGAAATGCCATCTCTTGGATACTACTTGCCAAAGGGAAATGGCTGGGTTCTTCCATTTCTAAATCATTTTGTTGTGTTTCCTGTGAGCATAAAACTGGGTGTGAAAAATACCAGGAACAGAGTAGTGGGAAGGGAATAGATTTATATGTTAATAAAATGTGGCTTGTTTCTAAAGACATAACAGTTTAGAAAAACTCACTAAACCAAACAATTTCTTGCAAATATTACCTTTATTAAAGTAAAACATATATACCTTAGCACACTAAATATCCAGATGATTTGTAATACTAATATTTGTTTATGGTGTACTCTTTCTTCAGCATTGCAAAAGAGATTTACAAGATTTTTCTGTGAAGTGTTACTATCTCAAACCAATCAAATTTAAATAACATCAGCAAGAATCAATTTTCCAGGCTTAACAAATGTCCAAAATGTTTACTGTCACTGAATTTATATTCACTATTTGGAAGTGTTAGCAAAGGAATACATTTCTTTGAGCATTGCACCAAAATATAACAAGGTTTTAAGATGACAGTTTTATGAAATTCCAGTTACTTATTAAGATTTATTAAAAGTTCACATACAGAAAAAAAGATTATAATGATTAAAGAAAAATCTTAACCCATTTGGGTTAATAATTAATTTTAGACAGCATTTCAGTAATTTGGTGAGGTGTACCATTTTAATAAAAAAATAATTTGAAAGTCTACATTTAAAGATAATGGAGAATATTTCTATATTAAATGTAATTTGTTTCAGGATAGAGAGGGGACAATACGTGGAGAGACATCTCTTGTTTCATTTCATCATCAATTTATCTTTGGCATTCATTTTTTTTTTTTCACTTAAATCTCTCTGGGCTAAAAGACAATCTAAGCTCTTTTCCCACTTTCCCTTTATGGTGTGCAGAAACTCATAGCCTTGATGGTACCTTATTGAATTTGCCCTCCCTTTCACCGCATCACTGTGTCTGTTTTGTGAACATCCAGAGAAGAGCTACACCCTTGCATGCATGATTTGGTTAGCTGACTCACAGAGCTATCCTCCTAACCTACTGAGGTTAGCTTTCAAGACACTTTTTTTTTTTTTTCTTTTTAATGTGTATGTTCTTGAGGCAATGACTTTTTAAAATTTATTTTCTAACCTTTCTTCCAAGTCTTTATCTTCTCATATCAAAGAAAAGGAATGAGACTGTCTTCTTTTTTCACTGCAGGCTTTTTCAAGACACCCAGAAATGAAGGATTCTTTAATCGATTAATCAGGCTCAAATACATAGTGCCAAAAGCAAATAAAACAATGGCACCTAAATTTATATAGTGTTTGAGAAGCATCTTCACAAACTTCATTTTATTTGATCATCACAAAAAAACTTTGAGGTGGGCCGGTCCGCTATGATCACCATTTTATGAGTAGAGTAAAATCACTATGTGAGCACAGCACATTCAACAGCAGAATTGAAACTAGAAGCCAGTTCTCAAATCCCTGTCTCCAGTGCTCTCCTTCCCTAACACACAAACGCCTATGATATGTAGAGAACTGTGTAAATATCTCTCATCTCACTTTTATATGTTTATATATTCTAGTACCAAGATAGAAGTCTTCTCAGTGTTACTCAAATAAATTGGTAAAGATTTTATGTCTTCTGAAGCTAAGTGATATATAAGGAATGAAAACTAATTTATCTTTCCTCAATATAATTAATGTTTCAAAAAGCAAAACTAGTAAGAATATTTATTTTCACACTATAAATATTTAGTATAAGGCCTTGTTCTCAAAATTCCAGTTTTGCATTTACTTTCAATACAATAAGTCAATGTCATAAAAGCTTCACATCATTGAGGATATAGATTCAGTGAATAATTTCACTGGAAGACAATTTCCACACAACTTTTTAGTTTTTGATACTTTAAATAAACACTATACATAAGTATATTATATATGTTATATATGTTACTCATCTCTGATGTCATGAAAGTTGGGTATTAATAATATAGGAAAAATGATACTTGAATAAATACTGTTGGCAGATTGAAGACTGAGTACAAATGGACAATCACCACTGGAACACTGTACAGCTTTTTCAAATAAGGAGCAGCCAGAATGATGCGTAATGCAGTGGTACACAAGCTAACAACAGACCAATGCAGAATATTTCAACGAGCATTGGACAAGACTCAGAAAAATCCATCTGGTGAACAAAATCCAGTAGTTTACTGTCATCCTTTAAGTCTATGCTATGCTATGCTAAGTCACTTCAGTCGTGTCCGACTCTGTGCGACCCCATAGACGGCAGCCCACCGGGCTCCCCCGTCCCTGGGATTCTCCAGGCAAGAACACTGGAGTGGGTTGCCATTTCCTTCTCCAATGCATGAAAGTGAAAAGTGAAAGTGAAGTCGCTCAGTCGTGTCCAACTCTTAGCGACCCCATGGACTGCAGCCCACCAGGCTCCTCCGTCCATGGGATTTTCCAGGCAAGAGTACTGGAGTGGGGTGCCATTTAAGTCTAGGCAGGTGTTAGTCAAAGTCAGTGATTCATATTTAAATCTGAGACACAGAAACAAACAACCATCAAACAAAACAACAAAGTGCAATTTGGCTCTCCTTCTCTTAACTCAATGAAAGTTTATCAGGGCAAAATGATAGAGCAGCAAACAATTATCCAGTGAATTGATCTTCATCAAGAGAATCAATCTAGATAATTGAGGCTTTGTGATCCACTTCCACTTGAATTGTCCTGAGCTCATTCAATATAATATGTAATTATGCAACTCACTGCTTTAATTCTTAGTCATGAATTCATTGCTAAATGTGCATTAGAAGTGTGGGATTATATTAATATAAGATGATTACAGAGATCCTGAAAGTTAACTTCTTTTGTGATCTTTTTTTCCTTTTGAGTTTATGGTTTCACACTGTGTCTTGTCTGTCTCTATATTAAGGAAGAAATTCAAGTGTTAACCAAGGACTTAAAATTGAATTAAACCAGTCTTCTCCCTACCAAATATATCCAGATTGATTTTAAATTGCTTTGATGCATCCAATTAGCCATATTTTAAATATAGAAATGAAAAGATATTTTAGCCCAATAGACATTACAGACCCCTCAGAAACTGAGTTCAGAAATGATTTACTGACCTTGTGTATATCTGGTCTTTATCACATTTTCTTGGTATGTTCTTAAAAATTATCCCCAAAATAGCTTAGCATTTTTCCTCAGGAAAAGAAGAAGCAAAGGAGGAATAAAAGTCTACTCTATTCATTTTGGGTGAGTCATAAGTCAGAATCCCACTACAAAGACTACTTTATTCTATTTCTCACGGGATAGAGTGTCCAGAAAATGTCCCAATGAAAATCGTTCTTTGTAGGTTTCATGACAATGCTGTAAATTTTATTATTTCTTCAGGCTTTCTCCTATACACACGTATTAAATACCTCAAAATTTGGGCTTTATTCATTTAATTATTAAGGTCAGAAAATGTTAGTTTTTATTATTGAAATAGATTCTTCAAGGCTGTGATAAATTTTTTGGAGCAAAATTTTAATTAATTTAATTGAATCAATTACTTGTTTATAATTCATTTTCTTGTTCTGGTTCAATAAACATTGAGTACATGACATATATTAAGCTCAGTGAAAGGTATTCTAGATGTGAAAATGAGTAGGATTTGGCCTGTATCCTCAAGGAACAAGAACACAAGACAACAGATACATGCCTTTTCAATATAATACAGTAGTGGTTTGTTTGCAAAAAGAGGCAAGTAGAAGACACACAGTGGGTGATAACCCAATCTGAAGTGGGGATACGGAGAGGCCACAAAGTTTAGGAAGCGCCCTGAGTATAGATAAAGCCTGAAATTTGTCTTGAAGCAGAAGCCAGTATTTTTCAACAAACATATAACTAGGCATTTTTCACCTGAATGCATCTGAGAGTGAGTGAGTAAATTTTGCACCCCATCCACCTGGCTTTAGAGGCTCAAAAAGAAGAAAACACTTTATATCACCACCTCAGGTATTCTTAAAATAGATTTCATAGGAATTATAGAAATTGGCTAATTCCTGACTGCACATTTCTAGATAATTTTTTTATATGTGATATGGTAATCAAATTCAGAAAACAGAGAAATGTAATGCTGCACTTAATTTTGCTCCATTTATGGCCTTAAATAAATATACATGCCAGAGGTTCTCTTTCCAGTTAGGTCTATAGAAACCCAATCATTCATCTGAATGTTAAGAAGGGGACTTGAATATATTGGTTGCTCTTCTTACAAATGAAATTCCTAAAATCTCAAAATGAATAATTCCTACAGAGATCATATAATTTACCACGTAAACCAGAACACTCTTTAGAAGGAAAGTTAGCACTGTTTATAATTTGGCTGCAACAGCGGGCATAAGCCAAGACTGTCACAGGCAAGCAGGAGACACAGCTACCCTGACTATTCCCATAATTCTCACAAATGTGAGAATTATGAGAAATACAGCAGCATCTTTAACAATGAAGGAAGTCTCCTTCTCAAATCGCCACCCTAGGAGACCTAGAACCAAGCAGAGACATCCTTCCGCCTTGGCCTCAAACAGCATGCATGCTCTTTAGTATCTGTCTATCCACTGTTTTCCCAGATAAGGCAGCCATGACCACAGACTTAGATGTACTTTGCTTGTCCATCCTCAACCACTTATGCGAATCACAAAAGGTAGTCTGGGGAGTTAACCTCACATGAACAGATATATCTAAGTAGGTCATAGAAGACCATGCTGTGGAGGGCAGCTTTCACTCAGCCTATTGGAAAATATTGACTCTGAGCTACTCACCGCCTCACAAAACTTTTTCTTTCATTTGTCACTCTGACCCATCTCAGGTGGGTCATTTTTTTTTTTAAAGAGGTCCAAGTTAAAAAGAAAGTCCTGTTGCTTATATAAGAAAGAAAACAAAGGGTAGGGGGAAGAAAAACAAACCCTGAACTAAAAATGGATTATTTGAAGTATCTCTTCCTTCTCTTCATTCAGTATCTTGAGATATTTAAAGGGCAAAGTGGGGTCAAAGATGAGTACAGTGCAAAGAAAAGAAGCAATTTATATGGTACTCTGAGACTACTTGCTACTTCTCTCTTTTTTTTTTTGCCTATTGACTACCTCTTTGATATCTGTCTTCAGTCTTCAGCCAATCACTCTCTTTGTAACAAGGCAGTTACTCTGTCTGATATAGAGTGCTCTAATATTGACTATGAGGCATTTTCTTCCTTTATTTCCAGAGGAACATGGACGTAATATACCCAAAGGTCCTCATAAGTCATCAGGATTTTTCTACTGCCTCCCAAAGGTCTCACTGTGCTGGTTTTACCCTGTGGTTGAAGCATTGCCTGCAGGATACCAAATTTCACTATAGTTAGTATTAATTCAGAACCTCAGATTTTCCACATACTGGGAAAATAAAAATGAATTAGGCCTACTTTATAGCATCAAAGAAACTTAATACAATCACTTCGGGGAATAAACTATCAAGATCAGGGGTTTCTGTTTCTGGACTTTCACTGCTACCAAGCAGGGAAACCCCATCACATAATACGTTAGATATGAAGGTAGGAGTCCAGTAGTTCTCATCATTGCCCTAGGGAGACAATCCAGCAAAGGCCAGACTCTGAAAGCACACTCGCCGATTGCTGTGCCAAATTTCACCAGCTACCATAACATTACTCTGTGAAAATCATCTGTGCTCACATGTTTTTCCCCAAGGTGTCTCACACCTACAATTTCTATGCTATTTATTACAATAATGTATCATGAGCTGATTGTTTTGCAGGTCCCCTAGTAAAATTAAAAATGCCTTCTCCTCAAAATCTGTTAACATAAGTAACCATGGGAAGTCGAGCTTACAAATTCAGTTTTCCTTAGCTTATAATTTTCTTTTATTTTCTTTAGCTCTATATTTTTCAAATAAGCAGTATGTTCACATGGTTCAAAAGTGAAAATAATATAAATGTATGCACAATAAAAAGATCCTCATACCTTTCCCTTTCACCCAATCCCCATCCCTTTCCCTTTCACCCAATTCCTATCCCTTCAAATAAACACAGTAGCCACTTTCACTAGTTCTGTTTCTTCCTTCCAGCATTGCTTTGTGCTCATACCAACAGTTCAAACACATATTCTTAATGACCCATTCTTTCTTAACTTGAAAGGTAGCATATATACAACCTCTCCTGCTTCAGGAGTTTCCTGATTAGCTCTGTCATTTTTTTCAAATTCATTAATCCCTGATTTTCATCTTTCTCTATTCTTTTAATTTTTATTAGATTATTTTGCAATCTCCTTTCACACTGTTTGAGCTGAAGGCTATGACAGAGACTATGAAATGTTCACCAATTTCTTCCCCCTCTTATCCTGAGAACCTAGCTCAACTCAACACTTCCTAGCTTCTCATCAAGGATGTACCCAAAGGAGTGATTTCAAAGCCAATGGAATGTGAAGGAAAGTGATGTGATCTTTCTCCCAGCTTAGGCTTTTAAGAAGAATTTGCATCTCCTCTGCATTTCTTCCCTGCCTGGTGACAAATGATGATAAAGCCCTAGGAGATGACACAACCATAAGAGCAAAGGAGCCAAGGTGCCTGAATTACTGCACTGTGGTAAGTCTTTGATGACCAGTAACATCTAACTTAGTGTATTAGTGTACTCTGTTTGAGTACAAAATAAATTTTGTTCCCTGATTCATTTTATGTTTATATTACATTACAGTATGTTTACCTCTTCTGATATTTAGATAGAATAGTATTTTTGATGAATTGGTTATCATTATAATTAATTTATAATTTGTACATACCCACAGTGCTCTATATTTTGTCATATCTATTTGCTCTCTGTTATAAGCAGTGATAAAATTAGCATGTTTCTTCTTCCTTCTACGACAGAATACTTTTTAATAGCATCTTACATTTTCTTTTGGCTGTAACACAGGCTTTATTCTTCTCTTATCGTGTTTTACTGAATGGAAGAATCTCACCATTAGGTAGGAAGTTCAGTTCAGTTCAGTCACTCAGTCGTGTCCAACTCTTTGCAACCCCATGAACTGCAGCACATCAGGCCTCTGTCCATCACCATCTCCCAGAGTTCACCCAACCCTTGTCCATTGAGTCAGTGATGTCATCCAACCATCTCATCCTCTGTCGTTCCCTTCTCCTCCTGCCCTCAATCCCTCCCAGCATCAGGGTCTTTTCCAATGAGTCAACACTTCACATGAGGTGGCCAAAGTATTGGAGTTTCAGCTTCAACATCAGTCCTTCCAATGAACACCCAGGACTCATCTCCTTTAGGATGGACTGGTTGGATCTCCTTGCAGTCCAGGAGACTCTCAAAAGTCTTCTCCAACACCACAGTTCAAAAGCATCAATTCTTCTGCACTCAGTTTTCTTTATAGTCCAACTCTCACATCCATACATGACTACTAGAAAAACCATAGCCTTGACTAGATGGACCTTTGTTGACAAAGTAATGTCTCTGCTTTTGAATATGCTATCTAGGTTGGTCATAACTTTCCTTCCAAGGAGTAAGCGTCTTTTAATTTCATGGCTGTAATCACCATCTGCAGTGATTTTGGAGCCCCCCAAAATAAAGTCAGCCACTGTTTCCAGTGTTTCCCCATCTATTTGCCATGAACTGATGGGACCAGATGCCATGATCTTAGTTTTCTGAAGTTAGGCATGAGCAACTGAGGGGTGGCCTAGCAGTAAAGGATGTAAGCTGATCTCTAAACCCCATCCTAGACACACCCAGAAGAACTCACAGATATGCTACAAAAATAACCAGAGACTTTTCCTACTCCTGCACTGCACCCTAGGCACATAGTGGATACAAACTAACCACATGGGCTTCCTCAGGTAACCTTAGGCAGCTAGGAGCCCATTAAGGGTTCATAAACATTCTCACATATACATATCTGATTATAACAGACAGAATTATGGGAACACATACACAACAAAGCCTGCTGTTACATAACTTGCAATTGTCAATCGGCCTGAGTGTATGCACATTTGAATCCCCTTTCTAGATTAGTGGTGTGTACAAGCCCTGTTTTGCACAGGGCACAACCAAAAGGAACAGACAGGAAGTATAAAAAAGAGGAAGCCAAGAGAGGTCATTATGATGCAGCCTTTGGGGTCAGACTGCTCTCATCTCTTGGGAGTGTCTGTCTAGTAAAAACACCTGTCAGCTTGAGCTGAACTGAGCTGTAACTTGTCTGTTGCTTTAAACTCTTTAGTCCATCATTCCAAATTTTTGTTGCGATGAGATAAGAACTGAGGAAGATAAACCAACCTGACAGGACTTTTTCACGTATTGTTGTTGTTTAGTCCCTAAGTTGCGTCCAACTCCTTTTGACCCCATGGACTGCAGGACGCCCGGCTTCCCTGTCCCTCACTTTCTCCCAAAGTTTGCCCAAGTTCATGGCCATTGAATCAGTGATACCATCCAGCCATCTTATCCTATGCCGCCCTCTTCTCCTTTTGCTTTTCATCTTTCCCAACATCAGGGTCACTTTCACTTGCAAATCTTTTCACATATTAATATCTCTAAAACTGAAATTTGTCTTACAATCAAAGATAAGTTACAATTGTAATTAGAGGTGGGTTTTTATCTTACAAGTTACAGAGATCAAAATAGAGTCTTTCAGGTCGAGAGTGCCTTAGGTATGGTTTGAACTCTGAGATTTCTGATATTCAAATGTTTGGGGATTGTAAGATGGCAATTCTATATAGTTCAACCTAATACATTTTACAATTTTAAATAAAAACTTGAGACTCGGAAGCCATTATCAAACACACTTATTCCCACCTTCGTCCATCCTTCCTTTTCCAATGATTATCAGTGAAATTCTTTCTGTTAAAACAAATGAGATTTACATTTTATACCATGATTCTGACCTAGCAGTAAAGAATCCACCTACCCATGCAGAAGACCTAAAAGACACAGGTTTGATACCTGAGTCTGGGAGATCCCCTGGAGGAGGGCATGGCAACCCACTCAAGTATTCTTGCCTAGAGAATCCCGTGGACAGAGGAACCTGGTGGGCTATGGACCATGGGATTGCAAATAGTCAGACATGACTGAATGACTAACTCTTTCACTTTCTTTCACTATGATTCTAATTCCCACATTTGCTTTGATCTTTGTTCTAAAATTAGATATTCCGAGCACTAATTTCCAGTCTTTTCACTGAAGTTTCTCCAGATGACTCTTGGTTGACTGACCAGACTGTAGGTCTGTAGCTGTTCTTCCTCTATTGCCACAAACGCAGGCACACTGCTTCCTGAAATCACCGCCCTCTCTGTGTAGGAGCACCTCATCTCCTTAGGGACAAGCTGAGTCCAGAAAGGCTTCTGCCTCTAGCCTTGCTTAGCTTAAGTCCAAGAACAACGTGAAAACAAAGAATAAAGCGTTTGCCATGTCAGGAAGTATTTATTTGCTTCCATTTTCTACAGGCTTCTTTTCCTGGATGCTCTAGTTTTGTGCTTCATCCCATTAATTCTCCCTTTAACTAGTCTTCTTGACTTTGAGTCTTCTTCATGGTTTCACCAGATCTCAGATGTTCAGGGAAGTTCCTAGATATATTTTGGAGTCTGTGCATTATTTCTGTCTCCCAGGTTAATTGTACATCATTTTGGAAGGCTTCTGGTCTTTTGTTTTCCATTCTTGTCATTGTTCTTTTTCTGATTTGCAGGGGAAAGATGGGAATGCTGAGTTTCTACAGTCATGGGTCACATTAGTAGTCAACTTAATTTCAAAGCATTTCTCCATCTATAGGTGTGATGAACCAAATGCAGAAGAAAGATTTATGATTTAGAAGTAAACTGAATTTGCTTATTCATAATTATTGTACTTTACAAAAGTAATTCACTTCTCAATTCAGTTCAGTTGCTCAGAGGTGTCCAAGTCTTTGCAGTCCCATGGACTGCAGCATCCCAGGCTCCCTTGTCCATCACCAACTCCTGGAGCTTGCTGAAACTCATGTCCATCTAGTCGGTGATGCCATCCAACCATCTCATCCTCTGTCATCCCCTTCTCCTCCTGCTTTCAACCTTTCCCAGAATCAGAATCTTTTCCAGTGAGTCAGTTCTTCCCATCATATGGCCAAAGTATTGAAGCTTCAGCACCAGTCCTTCCAGTATATTCATGACTGATTTCCTTTAGGATTGACTGGTTTAATCTCCTTGCACTCCAAGGGACTCTCAAGAGTCTTCTCCAACACCACTGTTCAAAAGCATAAATTCTTTGGCACTCAGCTTTCTTTATAGTCCAACTCTCAAATCCATACATGACTACTGGAAAAACCATAGCTTTGACTAGAAGGACATTTGTTGGCAAAGTAATGTCTCTGCTTTTTAGTATGCTGTCTAGGTTGGTCATAACTTTTCTTCCAAGGAGCAAGTGTCTTAATTTCATGGCTACAGTCACCATCTTCAGTGATTTTGTAGCCCAAGAAAATAAGTCTGTCACTGTTTCCATTGTTTCACCATCAATTTGCCATGGAGTGATGGGACTAGATGCCATGATATTAGTTTTCTGAATGTTGAGTTTAAACCAGGGTTTTCACTCTTCTCTTTCACTTTCATCAAGAGGATCTACAGTTCCTCTTCACTTTCTGCCATAAGGGTAGTGTCATCTGCATATCTGAGGTTTTTGGTATTTCTGTCTGCAAACTTGATTCCAGCTTGTGCTTTATCTAGCTTGGCATTTCACATGATATACTCAGCATATAAGTTAAATAATCAAGAGATGACAATACACAGCCTTGACATACTGCTTTTCAACTTGGAACTGGTCTGTTGTTCTGTGTCTGGTTCTAACTGTTGCTTCTTGATCTGAACACAGATTTCTCAGGAGGCAGGTAAGGTGGTCTGGTATTCCATCTCTTTAAAAATTTTCCACAATTTGTTGTGATCCACACAGTCAAAGGCTTTGGCATAGTCAATAAACCATATGTTTTTCAGGAATTCTCTTGCTTTTTCTAAGATCCAAAGATGTTGGCAATTTGATCTCTGGTTCCTCTGCCCTTTCTAAATCCAATGCTTGAACATCTGGAAGTTCTCTGTTCACGTACTGTTGAAACCTTGCTTGGAGAATTTTGAGCATTACTTTGCTAGCACGTGAGATGAGTGCAATTTGCGGTAGTTTGAACAGTCTTTGCCATTGCCTTTCTGTGGGACTGGAATGAAGACTGACTTTTCCAGTCCTGTGGCCACTGCTGAGTTTTCCAAATTTGCTGGCATATTGAGTGTAGCACTTTCACAGCATCATCTTTTAGGATTTGAAATAGCTCAGCTGGAATCCATCACCTCCACTAGCTTTATTCAGAGTGATGCTTCCTAAGGCCCATTTGACTTAAGCTAGGATGTCTGGCTCTAGGTGAGTGATCACACCATCATGGTTATCTGGGTCATGAAGATATTTTTTGTACAGTTCTTCTGTGTATTCTTGTTACCATTTCTTAATATCTTCTACTTCTGCTAAGTCCATACTATGTCTTTCCTTTATTGTGCCTATCTTTTCATGAAAATATTCCCTTGATATCTCTAATTTTCTTGAAGAAATTTCTAGTCCTTCCATTCTATTGATTTCCTCTATTTCTTTGCATCAATCACTGAGAAAGGCTTTTTTATATCTCCTTGCTATTCTTTGGAACTCTGCATTCAGTTGGGTATATCTTTCCTTTTCTTCTCTGCTTTTCACTTCTCTTCTTTTCTCAGTTATTTGTAAGGCCTCCTCAGACAACCATTTTGCCTTTTTGCATTTCTTTTTTTAGGGGGATGGTCTTGATCACTGCCTCCTGTACAATGTCATGAACCTCCATCCATAGTTCTTCAGGCACTCTGTCTATCAGATCTAATCCCTTGAATCTATTTCTCACTTCTACTGTATAATCGTAAGGGATTTGATTTAGATCATACCTGAATGGTCTAGTGGTCTTTCTTACTTTCTTCATTTACATCTGAATTTGGCAATAAGGAGTTCATGGTTGCCACAGTCAGCACCCAGTCTTGTTTTTGCTAACTGTATAGAACTTCTGCATCTTTGGCTGCAAAGAATATAATCAATCGGATTTAGGTATTCACCATCTGGTGATGTCCATGTGTGGAGTCTTCTCTTGTGTTGTTGGAAGAGGGAGTTTGTTATGACCAGTGCATTCTTTTGGCTAAACTCTGTTAGCCTTTGCCCTGCTTCATTTTGTACTCTAAGACCAAACTTGCCTGTTACTTGAGGTATCTCTTGACTTCCTACTTTTGCATTCCAGTCCCCTATGATGAAAAGGACATCTTTTTTTGGGGTTCATTCCAGAAGGTCTTGTCCATCTTCATAGAACCATCCAACTTCAGCTTCTTCAGCATTTGTGGTTGGGATATAGACTTGGATTACTGTGATATTAATGGTTTGCCTTCAAAGTGAGTAATTTAAAATCTTCACATGTTAAAAGACAATTCTGTATGGATATGTATGTATATAACAATACAACATTTGTAATAAAACTGTTGATTATTTTCTTAGAATTATGTAGTGCTTAAGTAAGCAAATGCAAGATACTGTTACTTTAAAGAAAAAAAATAGTATTTAAAAAAGGCACATGAATTTTCTCAAATGTTTAATATGTCTCTATACTAAAATGCCATCTTAGCTTTTTTACCAATTTCTGCCTTTAATCCATCATTTAACATCTGAAACAATACATTTGCAGTTGATATAAAGAATGTTGTTTTTTAAACTGCTAATGCCCAACTTGAGATATTCTGAGAAAGAATATACCCGCTTTTGTATTAAATATGGATCAATATCATTCAAGGTTAAGAATATATCAGTCAGTGTAGAAATAAAAGTCCTTAAAACTCCCCACAGCATTAGTCTTTCCATCATTTAATATATTCCTGGGAAATGAGCCATGAACAGTAAAATCAAAATAAAACAACAAATTTTAGAGATCCTGATTGCAAAAATTAGTTTCATACAATTCTATATTCATAGGATGATTTTGCCCAGTAGAATGTAGAAATATTGGCTCATTCTTCAAATCAACAGTTTAAGCTATTAAAATGTTCCTTGTTGTTGTTTTCATAATTTACTGCCATTACTTAAATATGTGCTATTTATATTGGTAATACAGTGTAGATTCTAAGAGAAATTTCCAACACTCTTGAAAACAAATTAAATATACTCGTGTGGGGGCATTTCTTCTCAGAAACTAATTTTTGTTGCTTTTGGCAGAATAGTGTAGCTACTTGGCCAAAGAAGAGTTATTTCAAGACAGCATACAACTTCAGGAGGAGTACATAAAGATTAGTGAGGAAAGGGGGCCCACCTGAGCAGCAAGGAGACTTTGTAAAAATAATTCACAGATGATGAAAGTCACATCCAGACTGAATGCAGATCCTGTCACTGCTTCTAGCTCAGAAGTGACAAAGAGCTGGTTTGCATGATAACGATTCCACATTCCGAAGCTCTGACAGACGTTATTAATTGATGACAGCAGTCCCTCTGTCTTTGAATGCAGCCTCAGCATCTTTCTCAACATGGCCACCACATGGTTTTACAAGTAACCACCTCCAGCAATTAGACAACCTCACTTGGAACCTATTCCCCAATCCCATCAACACTAGCCACAGTTTTCTTAAACTAACCTAGTCACACACTGCTATTTTCTGTGAGATGTACTTTAGAGCTGCATAAGAATTATTTAGGTCTAAGAGCTCTAAAACGGATAATGAGCCTTTGGATACACTAGTCCATCATCTCTAAAGTCTGAGCTGATTTCAGGCTATCAAACCACTGTCATGTATAAGACAGACAGTCGGTCACTGCTGCTTAGAGTTTTGCCAAGAGTTTACATAGGGTCTGTGACCTTAAAAAGGAGTAGGTATAAAAAGAAGTACTTCCATTTAAATCACATCTATCAATTATATCCTTCAAATTGTTGTCTTTGAATAATCACAGCCTGGGGCTATCCTGTTGAAATAGCTCTGTGACCAGCAGAGACTGGACATTCCAAGACTTAAGTGTATTGTAAAGCCAGAAACAGTGGAAAGCATGAAATGGAAGAACCCTGTGTTAGGAAGTGGAAAGAACCTTGCTCAGCATGTTTGGGTACAAACCCTAATGCTACTATGCGTGAATTTTAATAACTTTAAATTCTTCTCACTTTAGGTTTCCTCAGTTCTAAATGGGTAACAAAATCTTCCTTGCAGCCTTAATATGAGTATTAACTGAAATAACACATGTCAAAATATCTGTGAATAGCAAGCCCTCAACACATCTTCAGTTCAGTTCAGTCACTCAGTCGTGTCCGAGACTTTGCGATCCCATGGACGGCAGCATGCAAGGCTTCCCTGTCCATCACTAACTCCTGGACCTTGCTCAAGCTCATATCCATGGAGTCGGTGATGCCATCCAACCATCTCATCCTCTGTCGTACCTTCTTCCTCCTGCTTTCAATCTTTCCCAGCAAAAGGGTCTTTTCCAATGAGTCAGTTCTTGGCATCAGGTGGCAAAAATATTGGAGTTTCAGCTTCAGCATCAGTCCTTCCACTGAATATTCAGGACCGATTTCCTATAGGATTGACTTGATTGATCTCCTTGCACTCCAAGGGACTCTCAAGAGTCTTCTCCAACACCACAGTTCAAAAGCATCAATTCTTCAGCACTTGGTTGTCTTTATGGTCCAACTCTCACATCCATACATGACCACTGGAAAAACCATAGCATTGACTAGAAGGACATTTGTCGACAATGTAATGTCTCTGCTTTTTACTATCCTGCCTAGGTTGGTCATAGGTTTTCTTCCAAGGACCAAGCGTCTTTTAATTTCATGGTGGTAGTCACCATCTGCAATGCTTTTGGAGCCCAAGAAAAGAGCTAGTCACTATTTATATTTCTGCCTGCAACCTTGATTCCAGCTTGTGATTAATAAAGCCCAGCATAACACATGATGTACTCTGCATATAAGTTAAATAAGCAGGGTGACAATATACAGCCTTAATGTACTCCTTTCCCAATTTGGAACCAGTACATTGTTCCATGTCCTGTTCTAACTGTTGCTTTTTACCTGCATACAGATATCTCAGGAGGCAGGTAAAGTGGTCTAGTATTCATATCTCTTGAGGAATTTTCCACAGTTTGTTGTGATCCACACAGTCAGACTTTGGCATAGTCAATAAAGCAGAAGTAGGTGTTTTTTTCTGGAACTCTCTTGCTTTTTCTATGATCCAAATGATGTTGACAATTTGATCTCTGGTTTCTCTCTTTTCTAAATCCAGCTTGAACATCAAGAAGTTCTCAGTTCACACACTGTTGAATTTTGCTTAGAGAATTCTGAGCATTACTTTGCTAGCATGTGAGATGAGTGCAACTGTGTGGTAGTTTGAACATTCTTTGGGATTGCCTTTCTTTGGGACTGGAATGAAGACACCTTTTCCAGTCCTATGGCAACCACTGAGTTTTCCAAATTAGCTGGCATAGTGAGTGCAGCATTTTAACAGCATCATCTTTTAGGATTTGAAATAGCTCAACTGGAATCTCATCACCTCCATTATCGTTGTTCAAAGTGATGTTTCCTGAGGCCTACTTGACTTCGGACTCCAGGATGTCCGGCTCTAGGTGAGTGATCACAGTATCATGGTTATCTGGGTCATGGAGAACTTTTTTGTATAGTTCTTCTGTGTATTCTTGTCACCTTTTCTTAATATATTTTGCCTCTGTTACATCCATATCATTTCTTTCCTTTATTGTGCCCATCTTTTCATGAAATGTTCCCTTGGTATCTCTAATTTTCTTGAAGAGATCTCTAGTCTTTCCCATTCTATTGTTTTCCTCTATTTCTTTGCATTGATCACTGAGGAAGACTTTATTATCTCCCCTTGCTATTCTTTGGAACTCTGCATTCAGATGGGTGTATGTTTCTTTATCTCCTTTGCCTTTCAATTCTCTTCTTTTCTCAGCTGTTTGTAAGGCCTCCTCAGACAAACATTTTGCCTTTTTGCATTTCTTTTTTGGGGGGATGGTCTTTATCTATATTTTCAAAGACTGTATAGAATTTCTCCATCTTTGGCTGCAAAGAACATAATCAATCTGATTTCGGTATTGACTATCTGGTGATGTTCATGTGTAGAGTTGTCTCTTGTGTTGTTGGAAGAGCGTGTTTGCCATGACCAGTGTGTTTCCTTGGCAAAACTCTGTTAGCCTTTGCCCTGCTTCGTTTTGTACTCCAAGGCCAAACTTGCCTGTTACTCCAGGTATCTCCTGACTTCCTACTTTTGCATTCCTGTCCCCTATGATGAAAATGACATCTTTTTTTGGTGTTAGTTCTAGAAGTTCTTGTAGGTCATCATAGAAATGTTCAACTTGATCTTCTTTGTCATTACTGGTCTGGGCATAGACTTGGATTACTGTGATACTGAATGGTTTGCCTTGGAAATGAACAGTGATCATTCTGTCATTTTTGAGACTGCACCCAAGTACTACATTTTGGACTCTTTTGTTGACTATTAGGTCTACTCCATTTCTTCCAAGGGATTCTTGCTCACAGTAGTAGATACAATGGTCATCTGAATTAAATTAACCCATTCCAGTCCATTTTAGTTCATTGACACCTAAAATGTTGATATTCACTCTTGCCATCTCCTGTTTCACCACTTCCAATTTACCTTGATTCATGGACTTAGCATTCCAGATTCCTATGCAATATTGTTCTTTACACTACTTCCATCACCAGTCACATTCACAACTGGGCTTGTTTTCTCTTTGGCTCCATCTCTTCATTCTTTCCAGAGTTATTTCTCCACTAATCTCCAGTAGCATACTGGGCATCTACAGACCTTGGGAGTTCATCTTTCAGTGTCATATTTTTTTTGCCCTGTCACACTGTTTGTGGGTTTCTCAAGGCAAGAATACTGAAGTGGCTTGCCATTCTCTTCTCCAGTGGACCATGTTTTGTTAGAACTCTCCATTATGTCCTGTCCATCTTGGGTGGACCTACACCACATGAATCATAGTTTCATTGAGTTAGACAAGACTGTGGTCCATGTGATCAGTTTGGTTCGTTTTCTGTGATTGTGGTTTCCATTCTCTTTGCTATCTGATTAAAAAGGATAAGAGGCTGATGAATAAGAAACTTCCTGATGGGAGAGACTGACTGTGGGGGAAACTGGATCTTGTTCTAACAACACATATTAGTTTTCTTTTATATTTTCATTTTGATTCAAGAGTTAAAATGAATCACAATTTTCCATTATGTTTCCACCCAGGAATTTCCAAACTAGCCCACTTCAAAATGTCTGAACTGTACCCTAAGACATAAGATATAACAATGGTAAACAAAAATAGTTGACACTAATTGAGCACTTACTATGTGCCAGGAAAAAAAAATGTATTTACCTCTCACAATAATCCTAGAAGTTCAATGAATTATCAGCATAATTTTACAGATGAGGTCAATACAGAGACAGAAAAGAGAAATATGTTTCCCATGATCTTAGAACTTGTAAGTTGCAAAGGCATTATTTGAATTCAGAAAATCTGCCTCTTCAGACCTCATCACTGCAATTACAAATAAGTACACATATCTAGTTTCATTCCTTAGTTCTGAAACTAAATTTCACTTCATTTTCTTGTTTATGTGAATGACCTTCCTCTGGAGGAACAAATAATGTGAAAATCTGTAGTCTCTGCAAAGCAAAAGATTCCCCAACGATTATGACTGTTGATATTATTCTTGCTGTTACTCATACTAGTGGAATGTAACCAAGGCCGATAGAAGGATTTGAACCAGAATGTAACACCAGAGACAAGAGTCATTTCTGCCTTCAGAACCAAGGCAGGTGTTATAGAGGCCAAGAAGTTTGAGCTGAACCTCAGAATTATTTATTTCACTTTATTTCTGGTGACTAATAATATTCATTTGAAAATGAAAGAATAGGAAACAGTTGATTCTAAAAATCTTCTCTTCTATATTTGGATTGAGTATTGGTAAATCTCATACTTGCAAAAAAAATGAACTCTGACATAATTTAGCACCTTTTAGGTTACTTATTTCTGTTTTTGCTCCAGTTATAGCTAGTGAAAACCAAAGACAAAACTCCCTCTGTCTTGAGTCATTGAAATAAACATCACAGTCACATGAACCTTGATTCTATCCTCCTTTCCATACAACACTAATGAGAATATGGTCCTCAATGCCCAAACAGTTGGATTCTCCCTTGGTTTTATTCTTAGAGAAAAGAAAACTTAAAATTATAAGCTCTATGAATATTTTAAAACTTCTTCTATAAAATTGAAATGGATTTTAGTGAAATTCTACCCATGCTTCCCTTCACAGTACCTTAAATTATTGTAAAAAATTTTTTCGTAATTCTGATTTTTCATTTCGTAAGACAGAGGGCTTATATTTTGTTTGTTTGCTTGTGAATTGTGTTTTAAAGCAAGAATTCCAGCTTGCTTGTAGTACAGTACCAGAAAAAAAGAGAGAGATGTTTCTCTGTTACTATACAAATATTACGGCACAGTTGAGTTCACATCTGTGAACAGGTGGTACATTCAATATTCTTAACGTGAATGTGAGCCTTCAACAGCTACATACCGTCACTCCCATTTAATACAGGATTTGTACCCTACCTAGCCTGTCCAGCATGAAAGATCTCATGGCCTGCTGTACACGAATCTATTGTTCATTTGTTTTTAGTCTTTCTTGAAAGGGAAAAAATGTTGAACATCATGGTGCATTCAGATGTTGAGACACCTGTTATATTCTGATGTTTTGACATGAACAGTCAGTAGAAATCTATTTTTTTTCCATTGCACAGGGAATAAATCAGCATTGTCAGAAAATTATTGTTCTAGTTATTGTAGCCCCTTCATATCAGACATCTACTCACCTTATACAATAGTTATATGCTCTTAATAATTCTACTCAGGCTTTCATTGATGCTTTTGATATTGCTACTGCTGCTGCCCCAGCTCTATAAGTATAATCAATAGCTGGATGGACCAAAAATTAAATCATTTAATGGATTTCTGGTTGAGTTCATTTAGGTCACTAGGTTTCCACTCCTGCTGGCAGGCAGCATGATTTTATATCCCTCTATTGTCGTAACAATACACGTTTCCACTTGGCTGCTAGCCTATGGCATGTTGTGCCAGTATCCAGCTTAGCTCTGTTTTTCAGACGTTTACAGAGATTTGAATTAGCTGTGGTCAAAGACACCAGCAGAAATCCTGGTGAAGAGCACACTGTTTTCTTCCTCCAGACAGAGCCATTCTAAGAAACCACCCTTAATGTATAAGCATGTACTCTGTTTCCTTCAGCGTAAGCCTTATAAGTTAGAAGGCATGTGTAAAGCAGAGACTCTATGAAAACTTGCAGCCTCACCTGAGTGCTCTATAATCCTAAGTTTTGTATGGCAGATATCTGTAGATCTATTCAATATATGGGACTAGCAAGAATAGAAATATGTCAGATGATATTACTAGCCACATATATAAGTAAATTCAAACTGAACATTCATAAGTACTTCTTTTTTGGTCATTAAATTTTATATTTTCAAAGGAAACTTCATGCTCATGAAATGGTAGTTTTACTCCCTTATTTTTCAGACTGTTCTTTGTAAGTAATTTGACCTAAAACAGAAAGGAGTTAATTAAATGGTAACTTTTAACCTCTAGAGTCAATCTCTGACCTATCTACTAAGATATCTCACAAGGGTTCCACTGTCATCTCGTGAAAACCTTCTTTCATAAGCCTTGAAGACATAAAATGGGCATGTGTGTGTGACCCGGATGAACCTTGACTGGCTGAGAGACAATCCAAAGCTTTGAACCCTGTCTCACTACTCACTGCATATGCCATCTGCACCTGACTTGACCTCTGACCTATGCCTCTGACCACAGAGTGACCAAGATGCTCTCCCTCTCATACTGTCCAGAGACTAAGACACTTCCACCCTCCGTGACATAGGTGGGGAAGACAAAAAGGACACAGAGTAATCAATATCTATCAGAAAGGAAATGTTTGCTCATTCAATAAATCAGTGATTCTCGAGTGAAAACTGTCCCTTTCAAACCACTCCACTCCCCAGACATTTGACAATATCTAGAGATATTTTTGTTGTCATAACTAGGGTGGGGATGCCACTGGCTTCAAGTGGGATGTTAGTTAGCAATGTGCAGGAGAGCACACAACATAAGACATAACACAGAAGAAAGAATTTTCCAGCAAAAATGTCAATAGTACCAAGGTTAAAATAGTTTGCAGTAATTACCCAATGGGTAGCATACTGTGTACCAGGTACTGGATGGTACAGGATTAATCTTAGGCAAAACTGTGAGATAGTAGCATGTTTGTTTTTTAGCAACTACAGGGTCATTATGGAAACTGCAACCTACAGATGTTCAGCCATCCGTGTTCTGATCTTCTGATAACCTGCTTCCCCTAAAATAGCGTGTTTTGTCCCATAGTCCATTGTCTCAGGATTCATTTTCCTAGTTCTGGAGACAGCTGGAAAGTCTAATCTTATAAATATTTGTGTATCATTGCATTAAACAATATTTATAACATTATGAGATTTTGATGGATAAAAGCTAAAGACAGTAATATACATTCAGATATTTAATACCCAGTTTAATTTACATACACATACATATCTTCCTACAGAAATAATGCATAGTTACCATAATCACTGCAGGGTGTCAAATTCTGGTTTTAAGACAAGTAGAAGATGTTTCTTTTTCATGATGGTTTGGATAAAACATATTTTCAAAGTTGCCATTTCTTAATGGAAAGCCTATGAATTCTGCTTAGACCTCCGAGCCTACTAAACTATCTTGATAAATTATCAGTGACCAAGAGAACTATTATATATTTTCTCTCAAGTTAAAGTATATTTAATTAGCTGATTTTAAGCGGAGCCAATTTAAATCAGGAAAAATAAAGATCACTCTCTTAATACATATCTTGCAGGGCCTTTCTTGACAGTCTCTTTCACATTTACTCTTAAACGTCATCAAAGTTCCTCTGATTTCCAAATGTACAGCTTCTGGCCATACTATTTCCCTGTCTTCAGAACAATCTATATATTGTCAACTCAGTCTCATTGTGTAGCTGCCTTACAATCAGTTTAAGTCAACAAATCCAAAACTAAATGCATGATCTCTGCACTCTGTCTATTAAAAAGGAAAGAAAAAATTTCATCCATTTGTCATGGCTTACAGTGGTTCCTATCTCAGTGGTTTAACCCAAAATTGAGAAATAGTTTTTGAGACTTCCCTTCTTTGCTTCCTAGAAAGCAAATCTTTATCTCACCAAATCCTATGAGTTTTCTCCAGTTCAATTTCTTTCTTGCGTGTGCTAAGTCAATTCAGTTGTGTCCAACTCTTTGTGACCCTATGGACCATAGCCCACCAGGGCCCTCTGTCCATGGTATTCTCCAGGTAAGAATACTTGGAGTGGGTTGACATGCCTTCCTCCAGGGGATCTTCCCGACCCAGGAATCAAACCACATCTCTTACATCTCCTGCATTAGGGGGTGGGTTCTTTAGCTCTAGAGCCACCGGGAAAGTCCAGTTTCTTTCGTATCCTACCACTTTTCTTTGTCTTGACTGATCTGATCAAAAGCCAAGCACTTTCATCTCCTGGCTATACTGGCCTCCCTAGTCTATATCGGCTTCCCAGCACTCTTCAAGAAATACCTGGGATGACCCAGAGGGATGGTTTGGGGAGGGAGTTGGGAGGAGGGCTCAGGATGGGGAACATGTATACACCTGTGGCGGATGCATGTTGATGTATGGCAAAACCAATACAATATTGTAAAGTAAAAATAATAATAAAATAATAAATAAAGTCTTTATTGAATTTGCAAAAAAAATACCTCAGTTCTGTCTGCCTCTCTAAACTTGCTGGGCATTGCACCTTCCTTGTTTTACATGCATCAACAGCTTAGACCAGCTATTTTCTTCTCAAACTGACCATGATTTTGCCTACTTTATGGACATTTTACCTGATGCTGCTTCTTTCTGAAATGTTCTGAACCCACCTACCCTCTGTAGTAATTTCATATTCATGACTCAGATTCCAAGTAAAATATTCCTTTCTTAAGCAAGATTTCCCTAACTCTTGCCCACCACCACCACCACCACAACTCCTAATATCCACAGCTTAGCTTAGGTTACTCAATGCATGCTTTTTAGAACAACTTCGGACTTTTTCATATTATTTTATTGCAAAAGATAAGTTACTGTTTGATTGTTTTCTCATGCTAAACACCAAACTCAGCAAACTCAGCATTCTTTTGTTTCAGGTTTATAGTATATAGTAAATATCAACTTGCTGGACAAAAATGAATGTATGTAATTTAGGTATGAGACACTTACATCACAAAGTTAACTGTTTTGTGAAAAGCCTACAAGCTCAAAAATTACTCACTGTCTCCATTCTTCTCTCTCTAAAGATTACATTTTAATTCTCGTGTTATACAGTCAAATAGCATCATTTATTCATGGAATATTATAGCTCAGGGGTTCATAAATCAGAACACATAGACTACAAGATGTTCACAAACAACTTTAAAATTGTACTCAAAACTTCTTGTGTAATGTGCATTTTCCTGTGAATAATGTTGAAAGCTTTCATCAGATTGTCACTTTGATACAAGAAAGGTTAAAAAGAACATGTTATTAGGGTTTAACATTTTAACATTTACTGCTAAAATATCACTGTTACTGCATACTAAATGTGGCTGACAATGTTAATGATAGATACTGTCTCTTTTAAATACATTTCTGACGTTATTTGAACTATAAAAATACTTGGTTTGCTGAAAAGAGACATCATAGTTCAGTGCAATAAGGATGTCTTTTTAATAAACGGTGTCAATAAATAAGATAGAAATATACCATGAAAAGTAAATGTTATATCACATCCAAAAATCAATCCCATATGAATTATATATCTAAGTCTAAAATATCACAAAATTCTTTGTGATAACATGAAAGAATATCTTCAAAACTTTGAAATAGTTACTTTAAATTTTTTAAAAATTATATATATATATATAAAGTATTAAACAAAGATGGAAAGATTACATTGAGAGTAAGAACTTCTTTTCATCAAAAGAATTTTAAGAGTCAAAAAACAGAGTAACAAGTGTGACAGCTCAAAAAAGATTTTTATGCAGAATATATAAAGAATTTCTAAAATATCAGCAAAAAAAGACAGAAATCCCATTGGAAAAATGAACAAAAGACCTGTGGAAGCACTTCACAAAGAGAATACCCAAATGGTCAATGAATATATGAAAAACACACAATCTTATTATTTTTCAGGCAAATATTCATTAAAATCCCAGTAAGATTTCAATATACTCCTACTTGAATGGATAAAAATGGATAAAATGACTGTGATAGCCTATTTATTCATCTGGATGATGGTTTCATGGATATATTCACTTTGTGAAACTTTACTAAGAGCACATATAATACTTGTAAACTTTACTCTGTACATGTTTTACTTACATACATAAGTTTGTTTGTTTGTTTGTTTTTTAAGGAGCATATTTAACACAAGTGAAAATATCTGTATTAATAGAATAAATATATAGTATGGTCTTACATGGGGTTGGTACCATTTTTTATTTGTGTTAGCTGCTCAGTCGTGTCTGACTCTTTGTAACCCAGTGGACTGTAGCCCGCCAGGCCTCTCTGCCCATGGGATTCTCCAGGCAAGAATACTGGAGTGGGTAGCCATTTCCTTCTCCAGGGATCTTCTCAACCCAGGGATCGAACCTGGGTCTCCTGAGTTGCAGGCAGATTCTTTACCATCTGAGCCACAAGGGAAACCTCATTTTTTTTTTTATTTGAATCAGGAAAAAGAATTCAACTGTCAGCCACTACCAAAAGTGACTGAACTGGAAAACCGTTTCTCTGTCCTAGGCCCTTAGATCTAAAACTAGAGTATCTGTTAAAGGCAAAACAAACAACAAAAAACTGAGAAACCTTCAAGAAATGGACTTTCTTCACTTGATTCATTTTAACTACTGCATATATAACTTTTCTCATTGGGTAATTAGAATTTTAAAATATTATTTAATTATGTTTATTCAATTTAAAAGGGAATAATTATCTCCAGTGAAAGTAAGAGCTAATTACATGATGAAAACATATACTTATATACAGAAGAACCATAAAGATTGATGAAAGTTACATAAATTTATGCAGAAGTATGTAAACTTCTTCAGTCTATTGATATGGTACTAAAATATATCCATTTCTAAAGAGAAATCAAAACAGTTAGAAATTCCCTGGTGGTCCAGTGGTTAGGACTCAGTGCTTTCACTGCCAAGACCACAGGTTCAACCCCTGGTTGGGGAACAAAGATCCCACTGCCTGCCTGGCATGGCCATACAAACAGAAAGTATCAGATTGGGTGGCTCATAAATGAGAAACTTTAAAAAGAGAAAAAGGAAGATGGTTCTTGGTTCTGTCCATTTGGAATGCTGAGAGAAATTTCTCTCTTTTCTCATCTTTTTTTTGATGTTGGATCTGTCACCAAGAGAAGGTGACAAACATATATGAGTGACTACCATTATGTCTGGGAAGTGTATATGAATTCTCAGGTTCTAGAATGTCACTCACTGATTTACAAAAAATACATAAAAAGTACTAACCATGTGCAGCACGAAGTCACATAAAGGATCTTTGTCTTCCAGGAGCTTTCATTCTAGCAACCAAAAGGAGGGGAAAAAAAAGAGAGAAAGAAAGAGACACATAGTCAGAGAAGAAGAAACCAAATAAATAAAATATTTACGCATTGTGCTAACTCCTATAATAGACATGAATGAGGAAGTGAAATATAGAAAATTACAAGGTGGGCTAGTTTCAGCCAAGGTATTCAAGAAAGACCTTTTTAAAGCAAAACTAAAAGTGAGAACTGAAGGATAAGAAGCAGGTAGAAGTGAGCGCTGGGCAGTGCTACTATAACAGGAAGAGCTATCTCTTATTGAGCACTCAGGATTTGCTGTGCACTGCTTGGAACATCTCATATATTTAGTCCTTTGAGGAACTCTGTGACATTGAAACTATTACTTGCATTATTGTCCATACAGATGAAGAAAATGAATTTAGGCATAGAGAGCGTAAGTGATTCTTTTTCACGGCTGAGTAATATTCCATTGTATCTACAGATGATTTCAATGTATATATTGAAAATAGAATTGACAGAATTTGCTGATGAATTGGAAAATGATATGAAATAGGAGTCCATAATGCCTTGCAAGAGGACTCTGGCTGGAATAAGAAGAGTAGAGTTTCCATTTATTGGAGTTGACAGGTGAAGGACTCTTTGGCTAACAAGAATTGAGACTTCTCTTCTTCAACCTTTGTCTCGTTTGAGACATCTTTGAGACATTTAAAAACAGATGTCAACTGGCAATTGTATATGCAAGTCCAGAGCTCATGAGAGCTCTGGGCTGGAGCGGCAAAGTGAGATGTCATCAGTCTATGTAAGGAATGTAAAGCCATGGAAGTTGCTGCAGTCTTCTAAGAAGAGAGGAGAGGAAGAAGAAAAGGTCCAGGTGGGTTGTAGGAAGACTGATATGGGCTGAGAAGAAGGGACCCAAAAGAAGACAAAATGTCCACAGGTATGCAGAAAACCAGGCTAGTGCCAGGAAAGAATGTTTAAGGAAGGAGGAAGTGAACAGTGCTGTCAATATTATTCATTCCAGTTTGAGGGAAATGCAAAGAGATGAGTGTCTATTGGATTTGGCAACATTCTGTGGAGCGTTATAGTCAAAAGCAGATTCCAGGGTTGCAGAATGAGTGGGTGTAGTATAGACAATCCCTCCAGCTGAGAAAAATCATCAGTGTTTCTGGTGTAGACTTTTCCACAGCCTCTAAGCTCTAGAAACCATTTTTCCTAGTGATAAATGTAGATAGTTTGTTCACATTGGAAAATGAAGAGCATCAGCCAAATTGCAAACATCAATCTGGTTTCCATACAGTAATAACTGAATTATAAAAATTATTTAAGTTACCAAAAATCAAGAAAAATGTGTTCTTTTGATCATTTTAACTGGTATGGTATCTGATATAGTAAAAAAAACAGGACACGTATCAGTCAAACCTAGTCATGGTGTAGATAGGCATCCAATCATCCTACCAATGTTTCTTTCCTACTGTGTTCTGGGCATTGGAGTAGACATCAGAATTCAAAGATACAGATGTGAACAAAAAATAAACTCTCCTCACAAGGAGCTAACAGTTTGGAGGGGGAAAAGAAAAAAAAAATCCATTATAGGAAATTTAATTTCATATCAGAATCATAATGTAAAATCAAATGCAGCAAATAACAAGCTAAAAAATATGTTATGACATGCTTTTAATTTGATATTTGGGCCTATCCCTTGAGACTTTCAAAGCCGTTGTCAATCATTTGAAGTAGGACCATTTCTCTAGCTATTTTGAACAATGAAGTAAATTATGCTAACAGTATGCCCACTGTATTCTAAATAATTATAGTCTTTGGATAGAGGTATTACTCTATACATAATTATGGCATTTTAGAACATACATTTTCTTGATAGCTAAAAATATATGCATACAAATCTATATCTTTGCATACCATGATTTACTTAAAAATTCTGAAACAAAAAGAAATTAAAGCACATCAATAAGTGAAAAAATTCTAACACTATTAAGTAGAATAGATTATTTTTAAAATATTACCCAATACCTATCATCTTTATAAACTACAATTTCTTATACATTATCTGTACAATTTCTCATATATGCATGAATTTATGATCTAATAAGAATTTTAATAAATTAGGTTTCTTTTTAGAAAAATACAATTGTTCCAAAGCATTAGCAGCCATAGCTAGATTCTTCATCAATTACAAACATGATTTTTTCATCATTCATCTAAAATTACCCATCCTCTTCAGAAAAATGAAGAAACAGCTTTAGCTGCCCATGTAGGAGGACAGTGTAGTAGAGTTTGTGCATTTCTATGAAGTCAAATTTCAGAGAGCAGTGAAAGGGCAATAAGACAACTGAAAACAACACAAATGCACATCAACACAGAAACAGAAAAAGAAATTATGTCATATCCACACTGAAAAATAATGATTAGCAGTAAAAGAAGCAGGCTATTGATACAGACCATAGTTCTACTGCTACATGGATGAAATCTCAACAACATTGCTTATTGTATGTTTCCATTTCCTAAAGTTCTAGATCAGCTAAAACTAAACACAGTGAAAAAAGTAAGTGGTTGCACATGTTGGCACAGCAGAAAGATTGTGAGGAAATTTCCTGGGGTGATTAAACACTATCTTTTACACAAGTGTGTGCAACTGTCAAAACTCATCAAATTGGAACACTTAAGATCTATACATTTTATTGGATATAAATTACTCATAGATTGTTTTAAATAATAAAAAGTTACTTTTTTAGAAATCTAAAAAATAATGTTTGAGTTAGATTAATAAAAGGCAAAATAACCCATACTTTCCTCTTTAGAATCTGTACATAATTATATCTTCTAAAATTCTCTTCTTAAATTTATTACTATTAGTCTTATAAAATACAAAAGATCAAAATTTACTAAGGATTTAATAAATATCACATCAAGTTTTAGTCTTTCTATTGATGGAAGTGCTTAGTATTCTTTTTCAAAGAGATCAACTGACAATTTGATATTTCTTTTAGGGATGCAAAATTCCCTTACTTGAAAAAAATCTTGCATCAACAATTTTGGAAATAATAACGAGCCCTGTTTCTCATTTTGACTTTTTCCATTCTTTTCATGGAACACTTAACTCAATTAAAGTTGTTGACACGCCATAGTCTCATTTTTAATGCCATGATGCAGTGATTGACCTCTTTTACTCCAGGGTGTTCTTTTATTAATCATGTTTGTATGGTGCATGTTGGCACAAGACTGCGAATGACAGGGCCCTCGTGACTGACTGTTAATTAATTTATTTCACCAGAAACATTTCCTTAATATAGCAGGACATGGAATGTTGAAACAAACACTACGATTTAATGTTTTGAGATTCAGATGTGCTGTGCTCACGACAATTAAATCATAGTTGCTGCTAAGTTAGTTCAGTCATGTCCGACTCTGCAATCCCATAGACGGCAGCCCACCTGGCTCACCCGCCCCTGGGATTCTCCAGGCAAGAATACTGGAGTGGGGTGCCATTGCCTTCTCCAATGCATGAAAGTGAAAAGTGAAAGTGAAGTCGCTCAATCGTGTCCAACTCTTAGTGACCCCATGGACTGCAGCCTACCAGGCTTCTCCATCCATGGGATTTCCCAGGCAAGAGTGCTGGAGTGGGGTGCCATTGCCTTCAGCTCTTGTTAAACCATCACATATTAGATACAGGCTTAATACATGAAAGACATGAAGGAAGCTGGATGACACTGTCAGATGTCCTGTCTGAAAGGAGAGTTACAGGACAACATTCTTTCCCATGAAAGTACCTCTCAAATTGGAAGCAGAAGGCCATCAGTAAGTAGTACCATTCACTTAAAGTATGTTCAAGGAGTTTACACATGTGTTTCTTTTTTTCAAATTATGCATATGGTGTGGTATATCCAGGAGGGTTATTGTAATTTCTTTCATCTGCAAAGGCATTAGCACACCATGAATACAGAGTGACCTTTTGCCCCATACCAATTTGCTCACCTGCTCACCAGGACAGCAAGTCAACTGCACAAGTTCCCTGATGGGAAGAGCAGACTTTAGCATGCCTGATATATGCTGCTTAAGTTATAGGTTGCAGAGCTCTGAGAGAAAGCTGAAAAATGAAGTTTGAGCTCTATAAGAGATAAAAAGAAGGATCACTGTCATAGCCCAATTGACTTTGTAAATAATGCTGGACTCCCTAGGGGGGGATTTCTTGTTACTGTTGATTTACATTTTAAAAATCTCTAGAATTTGCTTGCCCCTGAAGCTTTAACCTGAATCATAAATCCTACCCAATTATAACATCTAAAAAAAATGTCTGTTAGCTAAACAGTAGATCTTGTTACTCAGAACATGGTACTAGATCTTTGTATTACTATCATTGTTTTCTCAACTTTGTTCAATTTAAAAATTGTTTTGTTTTTTGGAAGGGAGGCGAAGACCTACTCTCCATGATATCCAGGCAAGAATACTGGAGTGGGTTGCCATTTCATTCTCCAGGGGATCTTCCAGACCCAGGGATTGAACCCAGGTCTCCCTCATTGCAGGCAGACGCTTTAACCTCTGAGCCACCAGGGCAGACCCCCTCCATGATATAGGCACTATTAATTCTACATTACACTGCTAATGAGTATGAAAACAAAAAGAAATTCATAGAAGCAATCAGAGGAAAGTAAACCTGTAAACAAACATCTTTTTTTTTTCTCCTCAAACAAGATGTTTCTATCACCTTACTGAATTGGATCAAAAAACAAAAACAGTTCAACCTATCCTATATTTCAGGTCTAGTTTATTACACCATTGCTATATCAATACAATGTATTATATCACATATTATTGTTTGCACACGGAACAGCAGTCTTACTAGTTGTAAAGCAATATCTCATTTCTGTGGACAAGGTCAAGATGGATGACATGACGCAGAAAAAATAATTTTCTAAATATCTGAAGGACTTTCTAAAAATACTACAATAATACAGAAAGAAAAGAAACTTAAAGATGCATCAACTGTCTTCCAGGGATGAAGTTGAATATGAGGAGAAAATAAATTTATTTCACAAAAGAAGAAAATCTTAGTAGATGCCTCCCACAAAGAGAATCTCTTCTGTTCCAAGGATCATGGATGACAATATATATACACAGAGAGAGAAGTTCTGGCTTTACCTTTGATAAACTCTGAAGAAACTTGAAAAGATAAAATATGCAACACTAAAAATTAAGAAAACTTGGGGAGGTATTTAGAATGGGAGGAATAGTATGGTAAAAGGCAATATTATGTGTCTTTTTTAGAGAAATATAGATGAAGTAAAAGACTGCTGTCTTTTCTTATAGTGGATATCATAGAAGTGATGAGCCTTCAAGAAAATAGGAATATAAGTTAGGACACAAAGAAGGCAAAGCAGGCAGGAAGGAGAGCAAAAATTATTAGATGAGGGAATAAGCATTCGTTGTGAAAGTTTTTTGTGAATGCTAAAAAGGTTTATGTAAAGTTGAAAGTCCATGGTTATTGAACCTACAAGTGATGATGGCAAAGAAGAGCAGTGTGAATTGAGAAGAACTGTGTTGAGGAGCATCTGAATAGGTAAGGTAGGACCAAACACACAAGGAAAGACAGATACATATGATTATACATCTTCACAGAGCATTAGGAAATGTTTGTAAATTCTAAGCAGGAAGAAAAATCATAAGAACAATGCTTCAGTTATAGTCACCTATCAGCTGTGTAGGCTTCCCCCGTGGCTCAACAGTAAAGAATCCACCTGCAATGCAGGAGCCTCAGAAGACATGGGTTCGATTCCTGGGTTGGGAAGATTCCCTGGAGGAGCGCATGGCAACCCACTCCAGTGTTCTTGCCTGGAGAATCCTATGAACAGAGGAGCCTGGCAGGCTACAGTTCATAGGGTCACAAATAGCTGGGCACAACTGAAGTGACTTAGCATGCATGCATCAGCTGTGTACAAGACAGATTGTAGTGAGAGTGCATTGGAGGCAGAGAGATTGGTTGTGAGGCTACTGCAGCGTTTGTCTGTGAAATAAGCACCTGGAATATTCTGGCTCAGTTCAAATTCATTGAGCACCAAGTGTGATCTAAGCACTGCACTGAGCTCTGGGAGTGGAAGGATGGCAGGAATAGTGCTATGAAGGACTCTTAGAATGAACACAGTTCGCCTATAACTTCACAAGTACTGAAAGAAGATTGTGAATTTGTTGCTATGGAAGTAAGAGGAGAGGCACTTAGCTCAACCTATGTAGGAAAAGGAAGATCTCTAGGGAAGTTTATGCTTGAACTTAGTCTTGAAAGTTGAATGAGTTACTAATGGCTAGAAGGAAGGGTCAGTTTTGGAGGAGGAAAACTGCAATCTAATAGGAGAACAAAGGCAGGCTTTTGAGTCATATTATAGTTCTTGGTATCAATTTAATAGGTGAAAGAATACCATTCTAATTGTAAGAGCATTATGGTCAGCTTTGTGTCTTAGAAGTATCCTATGGCATAAACGAGTCAAAGTGAGACTAGAAAGAAGAAGCCTAGTTAGGACTGATGAGGAAAGAGCTTTGACTTTTGCATCAACAGCAGTAGTGAAAAGGAGAAGACTCTAGAAATATTTGAGAGATGAAATGCAAAGGACTGTGGAATTGTCTGAATAAGAAAAGTAAAGAAGGAAATATTAGAATGATAACTGACTTTCTGTCTGTGACAGCTGGCTCAGGGGGTGGTGTGTCAGTAATTGTGATTTAGAATTTGAGAGGATGATTCAAGAACAAGGTTCATCTGAGGTGCCTGTGAAACAAATCGATAAACAGAGCAGATTATAAATCTGAACACCAGTGGCGTGATCAAGACAATATATGTTTGGGAATCATAAGCACTTGAGCTATTATAGGATTTGATCCCTGGGTCGGGAAGATCCCCTGAAGAAGGGAATGACTACTAACTCCAATATTCTGGCCTGGAGAATTTCATGACCAGAGGAGCCTCTCCAACTACAGTCTATAGAGTCACAAAGAGTCAGACACGACTGAGCAAATTCATTTTGAAGATATTATAAAATGATGAGTAAGAATGAGACTTCTAAGGAAAACAATGTAACCTGAGGAGATCAGTGGAAAAGAAGGCAGCATCAGCACTTAAGAAGAAAAAAGAAATCAGGAAGGAGACAGAGAAGCAACTGGGAAAGTAGTTGCAGGAAGAAAATTGGTAGGAAGGGATTAGATAGAAGCCAAAGAAGTAGAGAAGATCTAGGAGACTAGCAAAGAGAAATCTTGCTGCACATGAGGTAAGGAAGTGGTGACTGATGTGATTCAGAGGTGATCTTGAACATTTCAGTTATAATTCCTCACAAGGACTTGCGTTCAGGGAGCTGGGACAAATATGCCAACACTGATAGGAAAAAAAAAAAAAAATTGAGGTAGATGAGCCTAAGAGACATTTTATCGGTGTGAGTTTTTTGCCAGTCCTCATTTGCCAGCCTGCCAATCGATATGGGTCTACAAAACACTGCATCGCTTTCGACTCAATTGCATTAAAACTCAACTCAGTCCCTATGTTCAAGGGCTGTTAGACTCAATCAAGAAACTCTTAACAGTTGGTAGACTTCACAAATCAGAAGGAACAAGACAATTTCCACGAAGGACTGTGATGCTTATAGTTGTTTCCTTTCCTCACTTTATAATAGTACCATTAGTTAGAATTCCAGACACTACATAAAGGGAAACCATTCAGTCAGGTTGACATTTATAAGGTTAACCAAATGGCTGTGAGATATAATAAATAACTGTAGTACCTGGAACAAGTTGGGGGAAAAAAATTGTAAAATACACTCACATTGTATCCTAAAAAACCAACAAGGAAGGTTTTTCTCAACAGTGAGACAGATTTGGAGAAAGGTAATTATGCAGGCAATTCGATGCCTACTGAAGTGTGAGTTCTGATACCCCGCCCCTCTCCCTGCCACGTGTAAGACATTTGAAAGCAAAGGGAGCTTAAATCAGATTCAGTTTCAACTTATGCTCCCCCTCCTTCCACTCTGCAGCATGAAAGCCACTCGGCCACACTTTCTCACATTTTGCAAAGGTGAGAGGATGCGGATATGTTTGAAAGAGTCCTACTGAAGGGGAATATGGGAGGCAGGAGAGTGCTGTACCACTGAAGACACTCGGCGTCACCTTTCTCTTCAGCAAGTTTCAAATATGAGGGAAAGAAAGCGCCACGTATGCATGATTCATATGGGAACCTCCTGGTCGCCTTATGTGGCTCATAAATTATTCTGAAGATATCTCTAGGGCATAGACCCTTTTTTTTTTTTTTCTCCTTTAAATTGCAGCTAGATCTCAAGATCCATAAAACTAAACAGATTCATGGAAAGTGAAGAAACACTGAATAAAACAAAAAGGAATACCCTCAAACTCGGTATGAAATTTACTCTGTGGCATGATATTTTTAGAACAAAAGAATAAAACAACTTTATATGGATCTTCTCTAGTTCTTTTGTGTCTGGCAATCAGGAAAACGAAACACAAGAAGTGTTAAGTAGACTACACAAACCACTTTATTCTGCAGAGTTCAGGGGTGCACGATGTTCAGTCACTTGAAAATAATACTTTGTACCTCAATAGCATCTTTAGTTCAAGGGTCATGGGGTATTTACAAACATGAAATACTTCTATGAAACTCAGTGACTCTGCCCACACTCTAGGCTGGCAATCTTCACAGAGATTTAGCAGCAGCATGCCCCACTGCATTGCAAGTTACTTGTGGAGGCAGAAATAAATCCCAAGACCTTCTGCTGCCTGCTCTCTGCTCAAAACATGATATGACATTTCTGCCCTCACTTTGAATCACTGGTTCTTCAAATATTAGGAGAAGATGTAGCCACAAAGATCAGAAATTTGTGAAAGGAAAATGTTTAAGCTGAAGACAAAAATACCGAAACTATTAAATGATGACCAAACTCTACCCATTCAAAATATGACTCCAGGGTTAGTGTGGCCTCAAATCTAAAATGTGAGAATTTTTCCCCTAGTTTTCGCTTACATTTCAATTTTTTAAAACCTTCAAATTAATAATCCCTGGATAGTTTTTTTCCAGAAACATAAAAAAGAAACTTCCAGGAAGTAAATGGCACCTAGCATGCCAGAATAAACGTCAGTAAGTCCATGTACCAGACTGTGTGTCTGCCTTCTTCCCAAAGAACCCTCACAACTCATCCCTTACTTAATTTTAATGCTAAAGAGTCTGGCTATGGCTGTCCTGTTTGGAAGTGGATTGGAAGCCACAAACTAGAAGGAAGGGAGGTAGATGACTAGTGTTAGGCAAAAAAAATTATGAGCAAACTTTCTCCTTTTTTTTGAAGAATACAAGACAATACATGAAGCAAGCTGGCATATTGGAAAGCATAATGGTTAACTGTATGTGTCAACTTGGCTAGGCTATGGTGCCCAGTTTTTCGGTCAAATGCCAACCTACATGCTGCTGTGAAAGTGTTTTTTTAAGATATGATTAACATCTAAAACCAGTAGACTTTGAATAAAGCAGATTACCCTCTATAATCTGAGTGGGCCTGTCCAATTGGTTGAAGGCCATAAGAGAAATCAGTGAGGTCCCCAGGGGAAAAGGGAATTCTACCAGCAGAGAGCCTTTGAACTGAAGCTGAAACATTAGCTTTTCTTTGGGTCTCCTACCAGTCAGCCTGCTCTGAAGATTTTGGACTTAATCTTAAATGACATTCTTAAAATAAAACTGTTTCTCTCTATATATGTATAGTTTCTCTGGGAAATCATGACTAATACAAAGAGGTCTACATGGAAAGGGCCTGAGCATAGCCTAAGTCCAACAATCACTGACAATTCAATGATCTTAAAGAACATTCCCAGTACCATGCAGGTTTCACTACTGTTCATACCCACAACTTTTCATGATCCCCAACAAAAGCTCTGTGCCTGTTAAAATATAAGTGCCCCTTTCCCGTCCTCTTAGCCCCAAGTAACCTCTACTCTACTTTCTGTCTCTGTGAATTTGACTACTCTAGGTACCTTATGCAAGTCAAATTATATAATATCTGGGTCTAACATATTTCACCTAAGCAGTCCATTGAAACTGTAGTATCAAAATCTTATTCCTTTCAAGGCTGATAATATTCCACTGATCTGTACAAATGTTGTTTATCCACTCATTTGTTGATGGATGCTTGAGTCATTTTCAGCTTTTTGCTATTATGAATAACACTACTATGAAATGGGTATACAAATAATTATTTGGGTCTCTACTTTCAATCATAGGAGTGGAATTTCTAGATTATATAATAGTTCTACGTTTAACCTTCTGAGAAACTGCCAAACTCTTTTCCACAGAATTCACAGACTTCTGAATTTCAGTAAATCAGGAAATAAACAGACACACACACACTCACACGAATCAACATAAGGCCGTATGTAATTTTTCCAAAAGTAAAAACCTTAAAAAGATCTATAAATAAAACTTTTCTCTCCCATTACAATGTAAAACAAAGAGTTATAATCAAAGAGGTGGGTAAATATAATCTCAGAATAAAGAATCACACTTTAAAACTTCTCTTTACTGTTCTTAAATATATATTTTTTAATTTTTTATTTTCTATATTTTAGTTTTGTTTTAGATCACTGAAAATTTTGTTAGGGACTGGCACTGGGCTAAGGGGTGACATTTCTAAACCGCTGATCTAACTGAACACAACTCATGTTTTAGATCAGTAAGCAAGGACCAGGAGAGACTGGAACCTGGACTACCACTTGTTGCAGGCTAATTTGGTTTAGCTGCCTACTCCCTCCCCCAACCCCACAATTGCAACTACATAGCCAGAGACATAGAATGCAAATAACCCCAATAATAATATTAACAATAGGACCTGGATACCCACTGGCTGCTAAAAGTGATTAAATTAGTTGAGATTTAGCATTGAGAATTGTCCTCTACTTAATCCTCTGAAACCTGGCAGGCATTTGTCTTCAAAAACTATGCCAAACTATGACGTTTCTGTTGAGTCTTCCTCTTGTTTCTTTGCGTAGTTAGTCCCTTCCACCCACTCTGTCAGCATGACCTCCAGTCACCTGGCCAGAGGGCTGCTCCAGTGACACTCGCTGCTCCAGTGACACTCGCTCCCTTTGTCACCAGGCTTGTACCCCTGTCCTCTCCACTCCCGCAGCCCCACTCTGATGAAACTGTGGCTAATCCAGCCTTAGAAATTCACCAGCTCTTTCACAGCTTTTGATTTGTTCTAACAATCTTGCACCAGAAACCTTCCCTCAAAGGATCAAAGGTGCTCAGCGTGTAAAATTATTTATTTCCATGCCTTTTCCAGAAGATGCATTGTTTTCCCAGTTAAAATTACACAGATGTTGTACAGCAGAAAGTAACACAGCATTGTAAATCAACTATACTCTAATTTAAAAAATTTTTAAGTAATTTACAGATCATTTAAAAAATTACACAGATATGATTTTAACATTCCTCTGTTTCTTATGTTTTAGATTTTAAATGTTATCCTAAGCCATAAAGAGAAAATCTTAATAACTGGGAAGTTATAGCTAAAATCTACAAGTGCTTGCCCCTCAAAATCACCCAGGAAGTTTTCTATATTAAATAATCCAGAAATACATGCCAGACCTCTGAGTGAGAATCTCTGAGGGAGTGGCTCGGGAACTTGAATATTATAAAAGAACTCCAAGTGATTTTGATATGCCAGAAGATTTGGAAATCTGTAGTCTAACAAAGTGACCCAAAAAAGGTGCATACAGAGATCTGCAAGAAATGACAGATGTAATTTACTATTAAATTGCTTCTTTTGGTTGGAAATACAATAAAATATCCCCCTGCAATTCCTAGTGTATACATAAATGGATTAAATTGCTTAATGAATTTATCTGATATGCCACCTTTGCAAAGTTTCCCATTGAGTGATTGATGGCTGAGCAGAACTGAATTCCTGAGGGGAAAACAGTGACTTACACAAGCTTCAGAAAATGAGACCATTGGTTAACTGTTTAAAGTCATTTATTAAAAGACTATGTCAGGTGAGGTACTTTACTGGAGTCCAAATTTATGCCCGTGCTAAGCTGTTTCAGTTGTTTTCGATTCTGTGCAACCCTGTGGAGGGTTGTCCATGGGATTCTCCAGGCAAGAACACTGGAGTAGTTTGTCATTTACTTCTCCAGGAGATCTTCCCAACCCAGGGATCAAACCTGCATCTCATGTCTACCTACATTGGCTGGCGGGTCCTTTACCACTAGCACCACCTGAGTGTGTACACACAAACACACACACACACACAACCAATGGAGAGGCGTTGCTCCCATGAAGGGTGGAATATTGGCAACTGAGGGCATTGCAGAGCCAGTTCAATACCTCATGCAATTTTGGGGAGGCAGCTCTGCATGGGTCTTGCACATTTTTGCATGTCTTCTGAGCAGAGGTATCAATGGCTTTTGTTCTGGACTATCGAGGATGCTTGTATAGTGAATACCCTTGGAAGACTGAGAGAAGATATCCATCTGGGGCATAGGACAGGTTTGTTTCCTGAACAAAATAATAGACAATACCTCTCCCTAAGGCAAAAGTTGGGCAGCTCTGCTTACCCCCCTTTATAATATTAAGGTTTTGTTAAACTCAGGGTTCCTCAGCCGTGACACATCCCCACTGTGTTCAGAGCTTTCCCAGGTTTCACCCCTGTGGGACTGATGGACGAGGGAACCAATGCAAAGATGAGGCTCAGGCCACCTGCTGTGCTGAGTGGTAAAGACCTGTGTCTCTAACAAGAGGCTGCGTCTTCTGCCAGCATCCATGAAGCTGTGGCAGGCTAACTTTTTAACTTGCAATTAAAGTCTCTGACTCTTCACAGTTCTTGACAGATTCTTGCATATCTAAGTTTTGCTTTATAACTGATAGCATATTTCTATGCCCTTCCTGCCATTTCTGGTTCCTGTTGCTGGCTTTCAATAAAGAATTCTCATTCTATCTCCATTTTAAAACCAGAATTTTCTATACAATGTGAGAGCAGAAACTTCAAACAAAATGACTGAGCTAGTTTTTGACTAATACAGGCATGTCCAATGGCAGTAGACTCTGCATCAGTAACTCTGAGAAAAACCCTAGTGCTGTTCTTTACTGCATAAAAGTGAGATGGTTGGATTTTTTGGCTTTTGTACGACATTTATGGTTCTCTGCTGAAGGTAGAGAGCCAAAGTTGCTTCATATAGGTTATATAGAATTCTCTATCCCCAGATACAGAGTGGTCATTTTAAATATAAAAGCTTTGACCAGTGCTTCACACCGGCAGCAGAAGCAGGGTGGCTCTTTAAAGTATAAAGGGTATTAGGTAGCTAAGGGCTCGGTCGAAATATTTCAAGCTTAAAATAGCTCCACATGGGACCTAAATCATCCTGGCGGCTTTGCTTCACAGAGATGAAATCCACAACCATTTTTCCCCATTTTCCACATCATCTCAATGAAAAGCAAAGAAGCAAATATTATTTTCGTGCTGTAAAAACTGATTGACAAAGTAGTAATCTACTTGCTATTTCATGTATCATTGGCTAAGCTAAAGTTTCCTTCGATTGTTTGAAACTATTGTTCCAGTAGTTTGAAAGCTACTCATTTTAATGCTAAAAGGGAAAAAAGGATTATATATAGCTTCCAAATCTTTAGTCTAGAGACCAGATGCAAAACCTGACAGATGGGATTTCTACCTGCCATTGAGAAATGAAGATTGTTTTCTCTTCACAAGTCTACGGGGCATATTTTTTCTAGAGCTAGAAGTGAAAAATCCATAAAGAATAGATTGGTCAAAAGTTAATTTTGATCCCTTGGGGAATTGTTTAATTAACAGAACAATTCAGCATTGAACCCACAAGTATGTGCAGAGTGTGTGCACTGAGCCAGCACTGTTAGATGCAGGGGAGTCGGTGAAGACTCAGGGCTGCCTGGCACCGAGGTGGTGAAGTTTACTAACGCAGTTAGCCAGGCAGGTGATGGATACGTGGTGCATATTCCACAGGAAGAAATAGCAGTTTTCAAAAGTTATAAGCCTGGGAACCTAAATAGATGATAATGTTTGTTTTGAAAATGATGGAGAAATTTGACTTCAGGATTTACTGTATCAAGTGGAAGTCATACATTTAAAGTCTTACATATTTAGCTTATCAAGTTAGAGAATTGACTATGCATAATGCATAGCCAAAGATTGATTTTGATCCAATCACAATACCAGTGATGGGAGTATAAATAAACACATCTGTTTTTGTTTTTTTTTTTTAAGATAGGTCATCTTGTGCTAAGTAGAAAATGTCAAAGATATTAACTGTTTTTTAGTACACACATTCATTAAGTCTAGTGTGGATAAAAATGTATTTTTAACAGACTCTTAGCATGTTTTATATATAGGATTGTATAAACTTGTGTCTGAGACTTGTCAGTAAATCAATCAATCCCACAACTCCAGGAAGGTACCACACCAACACATCAAATTATTGTTATTAAGTATACAAATTAGGATTTCAGTTGGATATAATATATTTATACAGATTATTTTGTGAAGAAAAATAGTCCTAAAATGACTTTTCTCCCATTTTAAAATATTCTGCTTGAACTAGTGAAGAACAGATAGTCCAAGACTTATTGACTTATTCTGTGGGTAATAAATCTCTATTCAGAGATATATAAAGCCTTGATTCAGACAGAATCTCTGACTAAAGCTCATGTCTGGGAATAATAGTGAGGAAGCTAAGACTTGAAAGCTGACTTCCAACCTTCTTTCTCTTTGTCTGTCTCCTTCTTTGTGCCCGTGTCAACTCAAGAACTAAACATTCAAAGACAGGCCCTCCCACAGTACAATCACACAGTGTGCCCAGGCACCTCGGCATGCCATCCAGGCACTGCCCTTCATTCTGAACACACCCATCCTCAGCCTCCTGCACATAACACTGGTTATTCCTATGGACTGTAAATCATGCCTCATGGTTTTGTCCTGCCATAAGACCTTAGGGGGTGAGACTTCAAACTGGCACAGCTCAGTCATTGGCTAAATGCTGCCCCAAGGGATATGAACTCCTTGGCATTTCTATCTCCTTGCTGGTTATGGGAGAATTGTGTTCCCCATCCCCCCCCAAAAAATCATATTCTTATTGAAGCCCTAGCCCCCAGTGTGAAGATATTTGGTAAAGGGGCCTTTGCCACAGATTTAGGTTTGGATGAAGCTGTATGGGATCTTTATTACTGGATTAATAAAAAGAGGCCAAAGAACTTGCTCTCCCCCACCCCCATCTGGCACCATGTGAGGGGTACAGGGAGAAAAGACAGACATCTGCAAACCAGGAAGAAAGTTCTCACCAGAAAACAACCATGCTAAGCCTTGATCTTGAACTTCTAGCCTCAAGAACTGTGAGCAGATAAGGTTCCATTGTTTCCGCCAATCAGGCTAAGGTATTCTGTTATGGCAGCAGGAGTTGAGTGACAGAGTACTACACACAGCAAAGTGGTGCCAGTACCTAAAACAGCCACCTGATGGAATTGCAGGTACAGGTCATGAGAAGCAAAAGACATGGCCTCCAAGGGTGGGGGCGGACAAGAAGAATCGGTAAAAAGCATCCAAGGTGATCTAGGCAGAACTTGGGTAGAGTCCTCCTCCAAGAGTTAAGAAGCAGGAGGAACTGGATGGGAAGCAAGAATTCTGACTGATTACCCAGACACCTTGCTTACAGTTTGCTTTTCAATGCAGCAGGGAGGCAGAGTAGCCACTACTTTGACTTTAAGAAACACAGGGAAGTGGAGAGCCCACTGTACAGAGGTAATAGAAATCTAGAACATAATGTAGTACAGTGATTTCATACTTACCACAAGGTTGTAGCAGACGCTTCATGGCCTGGGCATTAGCCTAAACATCAAGGTCATCAAAGCTCAGTCAAGTTAATACTTAGTGCAGTCAGGCTGGCTTTATTGAAGGCTAGGAACACTCCTCATGTTTAACAAGGGATGGAAATAGATAAAATGAGTCTCATCTTTCTATAACAGAGAACATAAAAATGATCTTCTGCTGAATATAGTTTTCCTCTCAAAATCAATTTATTCAATTTAATCAATATCACTTTCTTCACCCTTTCCTGATCTTAGAACTGACCTAAATGAAAGTCATCAACTGGACCCCTTTGCCCTTTTTCTTCTAGATATTTTTAGGCAATAGGAGGCACAAGTAGGCAATTTGAGGGCAGGATGAGTATAAGCCAGGCTATTTATCCTTCCAGTTCTTTCTGCCAGGTGTTTATGAGTTAAGGGATTCCCGGTGGTGAAGGGCCCCATTCATCCAAGACCAGTTTCTCCATAAAGCTATACTTTGGGTTTAGGACTAGGGATGGGAAGGACCTTCTTCCTGATTTGCTTGGAGTATTTCAATCTCCTATTGATTCCTTTAAACTCTGCTGACACCTCTTCAAATTATCTTGAAATATCAAGTGTGTATGTGTGTACCAACTGACTAATAAAGACTTTTTGTGATCAAAACTACAAAGAATCAAAAGAAAAGAATTTCATGGACTGGACTTACTTGTTACATATCACTAACACATTGTATCTTTATAATAGTCCTGGAGCAGCCAAAATGGAAACAAGATCTCACTTTTAGGAGACTGGCAATTTTCTTGAGTTCCAAAATCACTGCAGATGGTGACTGAAGTCAAGAAGTTAAAAGATACTTTCTCCTTGGAAGAAAAGCTATGACAAACCTAGACAGCCTATTAAAAAGCAGAGACATTACTTTGCTAACAAAGGTCCATCTAGTCAAAGCTATGGTTTTTCCAGCAGTTGTGTATGTACGTAAGAGTTGGACCATAAAGAAGGCTGAGTGCTGAAAAACTGATGATGTTGGAGAGGACTCTTGAGAGTCCATCGGACAGCAAGGAGATCAAACCATTCAATCTTAAAGGAAATCAACCCTGAATATTAATTGGAGAGACTGATGCTGAGGCAGAATCTCCAATACTTTGGCCAACTGAATCGAAGAGCCAACTCATTGGAAAAGACCCTGATGCTGGGAAAGACTGAAGGCAGGAGGAGAAGGGGATGACAGAGGATGAAATGGTTGGATGACATCTCTGACTCAAAGGACATGAGTTTGAGCAAGCTCCAGGAGATGGTGAGGGAAAGGAAAGCCTGGTGTGTTGTCCAAGGGGTTGCAGAGTCAGCCACAACTGAGCAACTGAACAACAATATATACATTAAAATCCCTAATAAGTCAAACTATATACTATTCCAAAATCATTTCCACTAGGAAGTCAATTCTGAGGATCACTGGACAATGACGGCCATCAGCAAAGTGTGATGATCTCCAAACTTTCCATAACTATTATTTTCATGTGGTTTATCTGATGCTGCCAAACCTCTGACACTTATGTACTTTTGATATCATTCAAATTCATTGCATCGAAAAGCACTTACTAAACTGGAATCAAAATCCAAAGTCAAAAATATTTTTGATATGTAGGATTAAGCAGATTTCTATATTTTTTTATTCCTGTCAGACTTCTCAGAGCCTATGCTACACTATGCTATGATTTGTGAATTTCCAGAAGGAGCTAAACTGCTATACATAACTCTCTAAATACATTCGACCACAGAACATTTCATTGTTTTCATAAAATACCTATTAACATCTCTCTTGCAAAATAAGGATAAGGATTTGGCAGAATCCTATTTGAGAAATAGCACACCAGTGAGTAATGACTCTCAGTGGACACATCTCGGCCACCCCAGGGCCATCAGCAATTTGAGGGCAGAGACTGCTTCTCTGCTATCACCCTACACCCTGCTGTTCCTTCTATGTAAAAGAAGTTCCCTTGTGACCGACTCTCCATCACAGTCTCTACTTATTCATTCTTAGCACTTGTCACTTTATTCAATATTAGTTGTATCTATTTCTCTTGCACATGTCCCCCTGCTAGGCTTATGAAAACCCCAAGTAGGAAGAGACTTCATTTGTCTTACACTCTGCTATACAGTGCCTGGCATTCAGCAAATATTCAGAAGAATGAAAGACTCTTGCAGAAGACATGGTCAGTATTTTGTCAGTTGGGTACAATTCTACACACAAAAATGTGTCAGCTGACTCACTCAAATCAAGAGACAGCCTGCTAGTCCCAGGATGAAAATGCTCTGCTTAATGTAAGGAAGGCTGCCAACTTGCACAGTCACATTGATGAAGTTTTGCTTTTAGGTTTTGACGGTATTTACAAACATAAATGTATTAATTATGCAGTACAATCACAATATGACATACGATCTTTTTAGAGAAAGCAGAGCAATGAGTACTTCTACAAGCTAAATGTAATCACTGTTACTGTTTCTTCTATAAGCTGAATCATTATATGTTGTGCATGCATGCTTCACATATATTGGTGACAGGGTTGATGAAAAGGTCCCACATTCAAAGATATGAGGATCACAAACAGAGAAAAAGTATATATTAATATTCATTTTTCTTTTTAATAGGCCTCTACTGGATAATTTGGGGCTTCCTATGGGGGTCGGTCAGAGAAGGCAATGGCACCCCACTCCAGTACTCTTGCCTGGAAAAGCCCATGGACAGAGGAGCCTGGTAGGCTGCAGTCCATGGGGTCACGAAGAGTCGGACATGACTGAGCGACTTCACTTTCACTTTTCACTTTCATGCATTGGAGAAGGAAATGGCAACCCACTCCAGTGTTCTTGCCTGTAGAATCCCAGGGACAGGGAAGCCTGTTGGACTGCTGTCTATGGGGTCGCACAGAGTTGGACACGACTGAAGTGACTTAGCAGCAGCAGCAGCAGCATGGGGGTCAGTGGTAAAGAATCTGCCTGCCAATGCAGGAGAAGCAGCGAGTTTGATCCATGAAGAAAGAAATGGTAGCCCACTCCAATATTCTTGCCTGGGAAATTCCATGGACAGAGAGGAGCTCCATGGCAGGCTCCAGTCCACGGGGTCATAAAAGAGTCAGACATAACTTAGCGACTAAACAACAGCAACTGAAAAATTCTTTGTAAAGACATTCATAGTAACAAATGATTTATTTTTGATGATGTAGCAGAAATAAGGGATGTTAGGTATATCACATATAATACAGTATGTACACTGCAATATTTCCCAGAAAATGGCAGTCCTGGGGGCAAGTAGGTACTGATTCAACTGAGCAATATTTGTCTCCTTTGTTAACCATCAATACCCACCATCTAACAAATCCATACATGCCAGAAAATGTGTATTTAAAATGTGGCCCCTTACTAAACCAGTTACTTTAATCAAGGTTCTGATCTGGTGCACTCAAAACAGAAGATTGACCGGTGCAATTTCCATTCAAAAAGATATGTAGGTCAGTGTTAATGTGACATTTATCTCTAAAGACAGACTTACACATTGAACTTATAATGACACCATAAAATATGTTCTCCCCAAATGGACATCAACATATGAATGAAACTTCTGAGAGTTTTTTTTTATTCTATTGAATTATGATGCAGTTTCCTCCTTTGCCTCAGTTTATCAACTCTTATAAATGGGTTATTTAACATTTAATTCTTTACAAGTATAGTTAACTTCAGGAAACTATACTTGTAAACCCTAAACACATTGCTTATATGTAAGTATTTCAGTGAAAATTATCAATGTTACGTCAAACATTCCATGTAGATATTGAAACTCTAAAAGATCAAATATCTCCACTGACCAAATTAGTATTTTTAATTTTACTTGTTGAATGGTAAGTCTCAGAACTTCTCTTTGACAGCAGCAGGCAGACTCTGGAGAGTAGTGAGTCACTTCTCATGGAATGCCAGCCAAACCAAGGGGGCAGCCTAGAAGCTGAGGGCATCAGTTATGGGCAGCTGCTCTGGAGTATGGGCTGAAGCGTTAGGCATTACTGACAGGCTTGGCCTTCTTTTTTGGTCTCATCAATGTCACTGGGGACAGTCTTTGAACACCTTAAGGCTGCATGTCCATTTGAAACTGGGGGATCATTGTTAGCTAGGATTCCTGGCAGGTGTCCCCCACAGCCAATAGGTTTTCAGAAAGGTAAGACCCAGAAAATAGTTCTGAGGAATGGAGCACCTCATGCTGCTGGCCACAGAAGGAATTAACCATTAGAGGAGAAGGAGAATGTACAAAAGAGGAATTCAATAGTTTGTCTCATGGTGACTTCCACTTCTTTTACTTGCACCATATTGTCAAGGGTATGGTTTTTCCAGTGGTCATGTATGGATGTGAGAGTTGGACCATAAAGAAAGCTGAGCTCTGAAGAATTGATGCTTTTGAAATGTGGTGTTGGAGAAGACTCTTGAGAGTCCCTTGGACTTCAGGGAGATCCAAACAGTCCATCCTAAAGGAAATCAGTCCTGAGTGTTCAATGGAAGGACTGATGTTGAAGTTGAAACTCCAATATTTTGGCCACCTGATGCAAAGAGCTGACTCATTTGAAAGGACCCTGATGTTGGGAAAGATTGAAGGCAGGAGGAGAAGGGGACGACAGAGGATGAGATGGTTAGATGGCATCACCAGCTCAATAAACATGAGTTTGGGTAAACTCCAGGAGTTGGTGATGGACAGGGAGGCCTGGCATGCTGTGGTTCATGGGGTTGCAAAGAGTCAGACACGACTGAGCAGCTGAACTGAACTGAACTGAACACTGAAGAAACAAACCAGGCTTAATGTATTTCCTCTGCCCAGATTTACATGGTCATGATTGAGACCCTCTGGACAATTTCCTCTCTAAATTAGCTTCTCAGAGATGGGTCCACTTAGTGCTAAAACTGCTCCCAAGACATACCTCTCCTACATCACTGAAGCTGACTTCTAATGTGATTATGTGTTTCTTGAACTTAAAAATCAAATTCACTTAAAAAAATTGTACTATTAGAAAGGTGCAACTTAGGAAAAATAAGATTCATTATTAATTTTCAAAAATGCTATCACTAAAATATAACTGGATACCTTATAAACTAAGTTACAGATGAGTAAGCCCTTGGAAAAATGTTTGTGTGATAAAGAAACTTTTTCATATCTTAATCAATGGCTCAACAGCCCATGTGAGTTTCACCTTGGCTGATGCAGATTTTATAAATTCTGTTGAAATGAGAAATTCTGTATGTCAGATGCTATCATGTGTCCCCATCCATTTAAAATCCAATTTAGTAAGGCTGTCGTCCATATGTATAGTTACAATTCGAATTACCTGTACAGAGTTATATATTCCTAATAAATTTTGACATCTAAAAATGGATTTCTTGATTACTTTAAGACATTTCAAAATAAAATTTTGTAGCCTGCTTCCTTTTCATATCGCTGAAACAAATGAGAATTATTTTACACACAGAGAAAAAAGTGGGTTAAGTAGCAATAGGCATCTCTGATACTTAGATAAGGATTCCAGATGCCCTGATTTTTTGACAGACTGTGCTGTTGTATAGGATTTACTTATTCTTGACCCCAGACATTTTCTTTACAGCCACTTACAAGCAGTGGATTTAAAAAAACAAAATCCCAAGTGGGGATTCTCTTCCAAGAGAAATATTTCAAAGATCTCTGTATAACTTTGCAAATGGCCATATTAATGGTTTAGCTTATAAGGAAAACAGAAATTCACAAGCCATTGAAATCATGTCACCATTTTTCTAAAACTAAATATGATCCAAATCCTTATAGAAACCAATATTAATTCGCTGCTTCACTGAAAACAAAATGCAGTACAATCATCTGCTGGAATCAATACATTTTGAGAAATTATGACTAATTTTTTAAAGGACTTGTTCAAAACCACTTTAGCCTTGTAGTAATATAAATACTAAATAAAGACATGACAGTCATTACATTTATGATTAAGAGCTACAATTTCACAATCCTTTACCAAGCTACTATTATTTGTTATTTATGTATGCCCTGAAAACTTACAGTGACTCTTAGTAGCCACTCCAGAGTGACAACACATCCCTATCTAGATTTGGATATTCATGGAATAGATTTTATTTAATTTTCCAAAACTAGGGTGTTCCACTTTCCTGTAAAGAAAAAGAGTCCCTTAAATTTAGTTAAAAATTGTGGTTTCACTAGAGATTTCCAAAGAACTGAAGAAAACCAAGGTGCCAACAATTGGTGTTGATACAGGGTTATACCTGCTCAGCACTAAGAGGAGAGAGACCCATAGGGAAAATATGGCAGAAATAGTTCCATATCTTTGAAATGTTAATGCTGCCTTTCTCCCCACAACCTCCCAACACACAGAGGCTTATTCTCACTTTCCTTTGTATCATCTTTACTCATTTTGCTGCAGGAAATGACTGTCTATCCCTTTGTCCTTTTATGCCTGTCAATTGTTTCTAAGCACCCCATAAACTTTCTTTAGGGCTTTCCAGGTGGTGCTAGTGGTAAAGAACACACCAGTCAAGGCAGGAAATGTAAGATACATGGGTTCAGTCTCTGGGCTGGGAAGATCCCCTGAAGGATGGCATGGCAACCCACTCCAGTATTCTTGCCTGGAGAATCCCATGGACAGAGGACCCTGGTGGCCTACAGTCCATGGTGACTCAGATGGTAAAGAATCGGCCTGCAATGCAGGAGACCTTGGTTTGATCCCTGGGTCAGGAAGATCCTCTGGAGAACAGAAAGGCTACCTACTCCAGTATTCTTGCCTGGAGAATTCCATGGAAAGGGGATGCTGGCAGGCTATAGCCCATTGGGTCACAGCTGAGGGACTAACACTTTCACTTTTCAAATATTTTTTGGCTCTAAGGAAAGCCTTCAGGATGAAAGAACTTACTGAACATGATCAGAAGAATTCTTGCTATTCAGAAATTTGGACTGTGAAGCAAAGGGATAGTCAGCTTTGCTTTTAGCAATAATAACTAAGCATAGAGCTTCTTATAGGTCCATTGTGCTAAATTCTCTTTGAAACCTCCTAACCATATAAAAGATATTCATTCATTCAAATAAATAAAGTAAAAGTACTCCTAACTTAGCAGTATCAGGCTAGATGCAGGGGATACTATGATCACAAAAAAATACATGTCCATGCCTTTATAGAGCTCATAGAGCAAAAGTTTCTCACAAGAGGCAGCAGAGTTGTGATTTAACCTTACATCTTCTCTATTACTAGGATGCATGTACTTAACCATGCATCCCATTACAATATATACAAAACCTTTCTAGCTAAATAATTGATCAGATGTTGATGCTTCAAGCCAAAGACTCTCATTTGTTCAAAGCCCTCCATTGGGCAGGTATGAATCTGCTCCTCCTGGTAACCTTGGGGAAAGCATTTATTCTTACAGAGACCCAATTTCCCAGTTCTAAAATGATGTAGTATGATTAGGTGATCTTAAAGTCCCTTCCAGCTGCAGATTTTTAGATTTCTTGATGGAAATTGGTTCTACATAGCAGATGGAACCAGCAAGATTTTTAGCTTAAACAACCTATGAAATATGGCCTGTCCATTTACAGCTAAGGATATGGATGAAGCAGAGTAATTTACTGGATAATGGGGTCAGTGAAAAAAAAGGAACTCATTCTGTGTCACGATTTTTTACTCTAATACAATTCTTCCCTTAATACTAAGCTTGCAGTTTGATGATCATTGCCTGCTACCATCTCAGAATCCCCTGATATTTTAAAGATAGGGAAAGAGAATTAGGAAAGAGAGTGGTAGAGGATGTGATGAAAATAGAGGTGGGCCAAGGAACCCATTTATTGAACTGTAGAAGAAACAGAAGAATGGATAAAGGGAAAAGTAGGGGCTGAAGAAAGTGTCACGGGCATAAAAAGTCTTCTTCCTTAATCCTTTACACTTTTGTAGGATTTCTGGGCAGAAGAGTATGTGGAAGGTTAGTGAGTTTTATGGAAAATAGACTGAATTTAGATAGACCTAGGTTCAGGACCAGAGAAGGCAATGGCAACCCACTCCAGTACTCTCACCTGGAAAATCCCATGGACAGAGGAGTCTGGTGGGCTGCAGTCCATGGGGTCGATAAGAGTCGGACACGACTGAGTGACTTCACTTTCACTTTTCACTTTCACACATTGGAGAAGGAAATGGCAACCCACTCCAGTGTTCTTGCCTGGAGAATCCCAGGGATGGGGTAGCCTGGTGGGCTGCCATCTACGGGGTCGCACAGAGTCGGACACGACTGAAGCAACTTAGTAGTAGTAGTAGTAGGTTCAGGACCAAGCTGTTTGACCTTGTGGTTGTGTTTTACCAGAGCCTCCATTTCTTATCTAGAAAATGGGAATGATAATACACATTTGAAGTTTCAATATTCAATATATAAAAAGATAATGACACTCTGAGCCATCCAAAGATTAGGTTCCTAGCTGACTTTAGCTCAGAAAAATGAATTAGTGAGAGTAAATCTTGTTCTTCAAATCCCTAGCTAGTTAGTGGATACAGTCAATCCATTGGAAAAAAGCAATTTCTTTCCCAGTCCGCACAGCCCCACTTCTTCCTTTCTGTTTCCTCTCATATGAAAATCTGCCGCCACTGCAGAATACCCAGAATGCTAAAGGCACTGATCTAAACTTTGTACTGATACAGATTGTCTAAATAGTGCACTACTGTTGCTGTCTCACATATCTGCCTTTCTGTCTCTTACATCTGTTTTGTTTATTTCATGAAGACTGAAAAAAAGACACATAGGGCAAAATAATAATAATAATCCAACTGACTCTGTGTTGGCACTGCCATTTGGGAGGAGATGGTTTAGGACATTACTAGAGGTCAAGTGCTTTAATCAAATATCTTTATGAACTTGTTTATATCCATGAAGGCCAAGCCTTCTCTTACATAATAATTCAGTTATTCAAATAGTAACTTCTTATGACACAGTACTTAGAAATCTCAGCCAAACATAATCAACCATGGGATAGAATAGACTCACGGATATATTCCAAAGACTAACCCTTGACAAAAATATTTTTCTGCATCTAAATTTATTACTGTAGCTTCTCTGGGCCTCCCTGTTGACTTGATGGTAAAGAATCCACCTGCCAATGCAGGAGATGCAAGTTCGATTGGAAAGATTCCGTGGAGAAGGAAATGACAGCCCACTTCATTATTCTTGCCTGGGAAATCTCATGGAGTCCATGGGGTCACAAAGAGTGGGACACGAATAAGACTAAACAACAGCCCTGTCCCCTCCAACAAACAAACAGGTGAACCACTAGAAACATATACCGTTCCAGCCTCCAAACTGATGAACATACATCTTCCTTTTCTTCCTTACCATGAAATACATAAGTGTTGATATAATGTGGACCCTTCCACCCGTGATCTATATATCGTAACCTTTTGTTGTCTTAGGCCCATGGCTTGGCCATTATAGCTTCTCTCTCCAGTAAAGTCAACATCTTCCCCTACACTGACTCAATCCTGTCAGGCTCCCAACATTCACGGCCTTCCTCCATCTTAAAAAATCTCTGCCCATCTTCCCATCCAGCTACCTTCAGATCCTGCCTTATGTCTTTCCTTTCCTTGGATTGTAGATGCTTGTCTTCTTCCTGTGTCTTCACGTGTCTCCCCTCTTTGCACGTCTAGATTTTAATCTCGTTTTTTTAATAAGGACACCAATCATGTAGGACTAGAGTCCATTCCGAATGACTTCCTCTCACCTTAATAATCCTTCAAAGACTCCTGTCTCCAAATACACCCACATGCTGAGGTTCTGGGCATCAGGACTTCACTGTATGCATTTTGCTGCTGCTGCTGCTCAGTCACTTCAATCGTAGCTCACCAGGCTCCTCTGTCCATGGGATTCTCTGGACAAGAAGACTGCACTGGGTTGTCATGCCCTTTTGCAGCCGATCTTCCCGACCCAGGGATCAAATTCATGGCTTCTGCACTGTAGGCGGATTCTTTACTGCTGAACCACCTGAGAAGCCCTTAATGCATTTTAAGAGCACACAGGTCAGCCTGTAAGAACACTCTTTGTTTTTATATTTGGGGCATCTCCTACATTGTGAATCTTCCTACAACCATTGAAGCCAAATTCTGAGATTTCCTTGCATCTAGCTTAAGTTCACAACACAGTGACACACAGAATGAGGGATCTGAGCATTGCACTCTGGGTAAAACAAGGTAAATCCATCTTGTTTCCAGGGGCAGCAGTACCAAGATTTTAGCTTTACACCGGGTGCCCAGCCATGATATCAGTGCTTTCTCACCTTGAAAGGGTCTATGGTACAATTTCAGGCATTGTTTCTGGAGAGGAAGCCTCAGAGAATCTTTGAGTTACCATATATCTTTTTAAATTTTTCACCTAAATTAAGAATATTTCTATTGTTTGCAATTAAGAATCCAATTGTTACCCTGAATTCCAGAGTGACCTGCTGCTGCTAAGTCACTTCAGTCGTGTCAGACTCTGTGCAACCCCACAGACAGCAGGCCACCAGGCTCCCCTGTCCCTGGGATTCTCCAGGCAAGAACACTGGAGTGGGTTGCCATTTCTTTCTCCAATGCATGAAAGTGAAAAGTGAAAGTGAAGTTGCTCGGTCATGTCAAGACTCTTAGCGACTCCATGTACTGCAGTCTTCCAGCCTCCACTATCCATGGGATTTTCCAGGCAAGAGTACTGGAGTGGGTTGCCATTGCCTTCTCCACCCAGAGTGACCTATATAAGCCTTAACCTGGTTGAGGTGTTATTACAAAAGAGATTGATCACAACCTATCAATTACCACTGTTAACTTTTCAAAACTATCTTTATTCCTGCTTTCAGTAATTAAAAAAACAAAAAAAGTCAACCTTATCAAGTGAGTCTTTCACCTAGTTTTTCTGACTCATTCTCATTCACTGTTAATAAATCTAGTATGTTATTACCAGATGGATTTGTTTAAAATACATTCTTTGTAACCAATCCACTGCTGCTGCTGCTGCTGCTACGTTGCTTCAGTCGTGTCTGACTCTGTGCAACCCCAGAGACAGCAGCCCACTAGGCTCCCCCGTCCCTGGGCTTCTCCAGGCAAGAACACTGGAGTGGGTTGCCATTTCCTTCTCCAATGCATGAAAGTGAAAGGTGAAAGTGAAGTCGATCAGTAGTGTCTGACTCTTAGTGACCCCATGGACTGCAGCCTACCAGGCTCCTCCGTCCATGGGATTTTCCTAGCAAGAGTACTGGAATGGGGTGACATCCACCCCAAAACTTTCAAAATCTATCCATTGCTTACAGGATAACATTCAAATGCCTCCTGTGTGTCACTGAAGTCTTCCAAAACAACTTAATGTGTTCTGTCTTTCATTATAAATCTTCTCCTACTCCTAGGAAAATAAAGTGGAAAAAAATCATAATTCACTGTGCACATGGCATTTTGAAAAAATCTGTTAATAAGCATTGTTTCCAACCACACATACAACTCTGTGAGCTTATTAACCCCACTTGTACACATATGAGAAATCTGAGACTAAGGAAGTTAATTAAGTGTCCTGCTGCTGCTGCTGCTAAGTCGCTTCAGTCGTGTCCGACTCTGTGCGACCCCATAGACGGCAGCCCACCAGGCTCCCCCGTCCCTGGGATTCTCCAGACAAGAACACTGGAATGGGTTGCCATTTCCTTCTCCAATGCATGAAAGTAAAAAGTGGAAGTGAAGTCTCGCAGTCGTGTACGACTCTTCGCGACTCCACGGACTGCAGCCTACCAGGCTCCTCTGTCCATGGGATTTTCCAAGCAAGAGTACTGGAGTGGGGTGCCATTGCCTTTTCCGAATTAAGTGTCCTAAGGTAACACAAATAATGAATAATAGTACTGGGTTTTCATATCAAGTGTCCTTAGCCTGCTCTCCCCGTGATTCTCTCCACTGCTTCCCATACATTTTCCAGCCTCTCAGCTTTTTCTTATGTTGTGCTGTGGCCTGGAGTATTCAACCAATCTTTCCTTTGTCTACCCAGATCTTACTAATCCAGAGTCCAGCCCAAACCTCCAGTCTCAGTGAAGTTTCTTTGATGTCACCAGTTGATTTTTCTCCTCAGAACTAGTGTAGTATTCATTAGCTATATCACTCTCTTTGATGTTTTAACACATTATCTCATACTAACCACTTTATATGCATTTGCTTTTCATCCTGTTTGTGAAAATCTGAACTTTTAGGTATGAGATCATCGTATTCTGCACATCCTTAAGTTTTCTGCATGATTTTATGCACAGAAGAGTGTTACTACACAAATTGAATAGCCTTCATTCTTGAGACATGGAAAAGGATATTAAAATTATGTTTTACATAAACATTGATCTTCAGGTGAGCATAGGTCCCAGTTGCTTGAGTGACTAAGCATCTTCTTGATATTAATTTCTTTAGAAAAGAGAAATAAATGTCATACATTTTTAGTCACTTATTTTTAATTTGTTCATTTCAGTTGCTCAGTCGTGTCTGACTCTTTTCGACCCCATGAATTGCAGCACGCCAGGCCTCCCTGTCCATCACCAACTCCCGGAGTTCACCCAAACCCACGTCCACTGAGTCGGTGATGCAGGGCAATTATATTCTCAAAAGTATTTTCAGTAATTCCCATCAAATAGATAGCAACTCTAATTTCACAGGAAAGCTGGATGATTTTGGTTTGACTGAAAAAAGCATCCTGTGATCAAGTGGTAGAAGGTAATGTACCACAGTTTACAGCAAAGCACTTAAATTTTTTGGAAAGCAAATCTTACTGCCTTTGCATCATAACCCACTGAAAACGATAGACTTGTACAAAAATTTGAGGTGGATTTTCCAAGAGGCTTTTGCTGCTGCTGCTGCTGCTGCTAAGTCGATTCAGTCGTGTCCGACTCTGTGTGAGCCCATAGACGGCAGCCCACCAGGCTCCCCCGTCCCTGGAATTCTCCAGGCAAGAACACTGGAGTGGGTTGCCATTTCCTTCTCCAGTGCATGAAAGTGAAAAGTGAAAGTGAAGTTGCTCAGTCGTGTCCAACTCTTCGCGACCCCATGAACTGCAGCCTACCAGGCTGCTCCATCCATGGGATTCTCTGGGCAAGAGTACTGGAGTGGGGTGCCATTGCCTTCTCCAAAAGGCTTTTAAGGCCAAACAAAAGTATAGGCTCACTAGAAATACTTTTTTTGTTTGTTTCATGCTAATTTATAGAATACAACCATACGGAACAAGGCATTCAAGTTCTGTAATTAGACAGTACACATCAGAAGACATCACAAATAAGATGTACAGGATGTGCTACTGCATGACCACATCAAATTTGCTTTTTCAAATTTAAATGACCATATTAAATGGTTCAATTACTATCCTCATTTGTGCACAATTCCAAACTCCATTTTATCCTTTGTGTGTGAATAAATTACAAAATATGACTATGGCAACTATAATTGCTTTTATCCTCAGTGATCTGACTATTCTTCCCATCACTTAAATAAAATTCTAAATTTGGGGTTTGTAAATATCAGCAAATATTAAAAATTATTTTCCACCTTCACACAAGGCTGTTGAAACTAAATATCTCAATTGCACCAAAATCCAGTGTTTACTTTAACTGTACATCACAGAGCCCCTTAAAAAAGAGTCAATAATACTATTCACTATGACTGCCCTGTAAGTATAGTATCGTTGCCTAGAAATGGAGGCTTGGAAATTTCAAAAGATCTTCTCCTTATTTACAGCGTAGCCCCTGTCCATTTAAATATTTTTCTGGTATCTTTCTGCGTCTAATTGATGTGAGAAGATTGTCTGTGAGAGTCAAGTCATACATTCTGGAGAGGCTTTGTAAATAATCTGGTCCACAACTAACCATAGTAGGATAGGACATAAGGATGAAAAGCTGAAAAGGCTAAATTAATTATGCCCCAATTAGGTTATACTACCATATAGAATCTAGCCATTATTAGAAGCCTCAGGGTTTCAGGAGAAATCATATAGTAATCTAAGTAAGTACTCTTAGAATAATGACCATTCAAGTTATATTTTTATTGCTTATGTTCTATCACAGGACCAGACTAATATAAATGGGTAAAGCTGTAAATATGTACAGATGACAGGGTTAAGTAGTTAGGAAATGCTCCTCAAAAGACCCTAGCATCTTCTTCACCATTCTTTCCTTCAACCTGCACATGCAAAATCCAGGGTCCAAACAAAAGGAGCAAAAGAAGAGAATGGATGAGCAAGATAAGGTTTGATGACACATACGACACCTAGAGCTTCCTTGGTGGCTCATATGGTAAAGAACCTGCCTGCAACGCAGGAGACCCGGGTTCGAGCCTTGAGTCCGGAAGATCTCCTAGAGAAGGTCATGGCAACTCACCCCAGTATCCTTGCCAAGAGAATTCCATGGACAGAGGAACCTGGCAGGCTATAGTCCATGGGGTCACAAAGAGCTGGACACGGACTGAACTAACACACACACGCGATCTCTAAGTCTTCCCTCACCTAGTATATCTTATAAGCTTACATGCAGTAATTTCACATATTAGAAAGATTGAGTATTATAACTATTCATTTTGCAATAAAAATCACTTGAGGGCCACTCTGTGCCAAATAATGTTCTAGGCACTGAGAATTCAGTGCTGTGGCCATAAACAGCTAATGAGAGGTTACAGCCCAGCAGAGAAAGCATTCAATAAGCAAATTGCTTCACAGATTGCCAATTGATAATGTTTGTGCTCAGTGGCTGCAAAAGGTAAGCACAAAGTTTTACATAGCCATACACCAGTAGTCAGAAAAAATTTCCAAAGTAAAAATAATATTGCCTTATTAAATATCACTAATAAGTATAAATGGGCTTCCCTGGTGGCTCAGACAGTAAAGACTCTGCCTGCAATGAGATGGCTTCGATCCCTGGGTTGGGAAGATCCCCTGAAAGAGGGCATGACAACCCACTCCAGTATTTCTGCCTGGAGAATCCCCATGGACAGAGGAGCCTGGTGGGCTACAGTCCATGGGGTCACAAAGAGTCGGACACAACTGAGCAACTAAGCATAGTAAGTATTAGTAGTAATACTTAAGATGAGGTCTGACAATTAAAATTTCTTGTTCAGGTATATATATGTATGTATTTGAGGTCATTTTATTGTTTTGTTTGATTTTAAACATGAAAGAGCCTCAAGTTTATCTAAAAGCTCTTTGGAAGGACCTATTAAACAATAAGAGATTAAAGGTAAGAGAAAGAGAAGAACTGCTGCTGCTGCTGCTAAGTCACCTCAGTCGTGTCCGACTCTGTGCGACCCCATAGATGGCAGCCCACCAGACTCCCCCATCCCTGGGATTCTCCAGGCAAGAACACTGGAGTGGGTTGCCATTTCCTTCTCCAATGTATGAAAGTGAAAAGTGAAAGTGAATTCACTCAGTCGTGTCCGACTCTTAGCGACCCCATGGACTGCAGCCTACCAGGCTCCTCCATCCATGGGATTTTCCAGGCAAGAGTACTGGAGTGGGGGTGCCATTGCCTTATCCAAAAGAGAAGGGCTAACAGATGGTATAAGTTTTCTGTGAAGTTTGGAGGGAAGAGGAGGGACTGACCTAGCTTGGAGAAGAGGCAGTTCCTCTTAGAGTTTATGCATAATAATTTAGAATTTGAATTTAACTGTTGCAATTTATTCATATTTGATTATTAATGCTTGATATGATTTTAAATGACATTAAGGCTTTGTGTTTCACACATGAGAACCATATGTATATGAAAGTGAAAGTTGCTCAGTTGTGTCCGACTCTTTGCGACCCCAAGGACTATACAGCCCATGGAATTCTCCAGGCCAGAATACTGGAATGGGTAGCCTTTCCCTTCTCCAGGGGATCTTCCCAACCCAGGGATCAAACCCAGGTCTCCCGCATTGTGGGCAGATTCTTTACCAGCTGAGCCACAAAGCAACCCCGAGAATACTGGAGTGGATAGCCTATCCCTTCTCCAGGGGATCTTACCCACCCAGGAATTGAACTGGGATCTTCTGCATTGCAGGCGAATTCTTTACCAACTGAGCTATCAGTGAAGCCCCTACATATATGAAGCCATCCACAAAACATCTCTGGATATCTATTCTGTTGCAAAGTCTTGAATATACTCTTGATACTATTCTTTCACATCAGACCCATCTTCAAAGTTTATAAAATCATTCCTTATGTGTAGTAAATATTCCACTCAGTAGTTTCTGCTAATATGTACAAACTTTAGCCCTGACTGTGGCCCTCTATCATTTTTCTTTGCTAGTCTCCACATATTAAGATTATTTTATGTTTTAGTTGTTTTGGTATATGATTGATATATTATAAATTTCACACAGTTAATGTATACAACTTAATTAGTTGGACATAAGCATATACCCATGATACTATTAATATCATTACAAACAAGGGCTTAAACATGTCTATCACCTCCAAAAATTTATTTCTGCTCTTTTGGGGGAATTCTTGTTTTATTTTTTGTTTGCTTTTTTCTTTCTTAAAGAACACTTAACATGAAATCTATCCTCTTAACATATTTTAAAGTACACAATACCATATTCAATTTTTTAGGCGTGTCCATGCAGTATTTTGGAGTTCTCTTTGTTGATGTTTCAACAGCTAGCTTTCATTCATATTACATATGTAGCTAATTCAACTAAGATAGCTCAAAACTTCTTTGCTTTATACCATTACAATAAAGCACCTTTTTAGTGCACAGCCTAAGACCTGCTTTATTCACAAAGCCCAAGTACTGCAGTTCACACTGGAGTCTCTTCTTGTGAATTCCTCTTTACATTCTGTTCAGAAAATTTAAAATTTTTACTGTGAATTGTCTTACATGGTTCACTACTTCTCCACTCGTGTAAATGTCCACTCTAAAATAATTAAGTTTGTTCTTCCTTTTTTTAAATGGCTTTGGTTTCTCCCATAATGCCTAGTAGAATTTGGGGCACAAAACAGATGCTACATAGATATATTTTGTTTTGACTTCATGACATTCCTTTAATGCTGATGGACTGGTTAAAATCCTAAATGTTATTGCTGCTATCTAGATATTAAATGAGATTTATAAGTGAAGTTAATAAAAGCTCTCAAGGAAATAAAGGCAACTTTTGTTGGAGAGCCAAGTTTCTGAGTTTCACAATCATATTAAGGTTGACCATCACTGAGAAGGTCTTTAGGTTGTCTGCGTGTGATTTGAAGTCAAATTTAATACCACTCTGGATGCGTCCCCTGCAAGCATATACTGGATTTATAGATTTGTTTTCATCTTTTATCAGAGCATTGTTTTATGTCATACTGCTGAAATGGCAGAATGGTAATGGTTTTCTCCTCTGTATAGTTAATGGAAATTTTTTACTGCCTTTAGATCCCTTCATAACTACATTTTCTTCAGGCCTAAGTCCATTTGACTGTCCCCAGTCTGAAAAATGATCTGTAATCTCTTGTGAGTCTGTGTGGGAGCATTTCTAGATGACTGACTCAGGATCTTTTCAATGATACCAATAGCGTATTGAGTCATAAGAGGTTTGCTAAAGCTTTGAAGTGGAGCAGAACAAGAGTTGCTCTTGTTCATTGTTGCATTCTTATCTAAGCTAGGGAATACATATATAATCAATCTAAACTTACTACACAGTTTATTTCACTTGATTTTAATAAAAAATGGATCAGTAAAAAACAATAAAAGCTAGCATGGCCTGCTACAAATTCAGGAAATTTCCTTAGAAACTCGGTGATACTCTTAAGACAACCAAAGCTACTTCTCAATAATACTTTCAGGTGAAGTGTTTTTATGAAGCTGATTTAACCACATCATTATCATTGAGAGACGTATATTGAGCCCATAACATTAGATTATACTCAGAATTTTGAAATAGTTCTTGTTCTCATAGTAATTACAGTCTACTTGTAGAATAAAGTCCTTGAAACCTTATTTCTCATTAGTATTTCTTTTAAAGAAAACATTATCCAAATGAGAAAAAGGCTTAATGTGGAGACTGTACAGCTAATAGCATCATCTACTAGAATCTTTGATTAACAGAGCAATGAATCTACACAGAGCACAACAATCTGAGTCTCTGCCTTTCTTTCCAAAATTGATAGTGAATGCCTCTTTGTATTTATGCAAAAAAAGAGAGAAAGTTTAAAACTCATGTTCACGCTAAAACCTACACACAGATTTTTATAGCAGCTTTATCCACAATTTTTAAAATTTACAGCAACCAAGATGTCCTTCAGTAAGAAATGGATAAATAAAGCATGGCACATCCATACAATGAAATATTATTTAATGCTCTAAAGAAGCAAACTATCAACTCATGAAAATACATAGAGAAAATCTGAATGTATATTACTAAGTTAAAAAAAAAAAAAGCCGGTCTGAATGAGTACATACTATATAAATTCAGCTATATGACATTGTGGAAAAGACAAAAAGACCACAGACAGTCAAAAGATCCAGTTTCCAGGAATAAAGGGGAGAAGGCAGAGCTCAGATAAGTGTTAGGGCAGTAAAAATACTCTCTATGATGCGAGAATGGTGGGTATATGTCGCCATACAATTGTCCCAATCCACAGAATATACAACACTAAGAATGAACTCTAAGGTAAACTATGGACTTTGGGTAATTATGATGTGTCAACATAGGTTTATCAACTGTAACAAGTACATCATTATGTTGGGAATGTTAATAATGGGGGAGGTTATGTATATGTAAGTGTACGGTGTATATAAGAAATCTCTGCACCTTCCTCTCAATTTTGCTGTGAACTTAAACCTGTTCAAACAATTTTTAATTTTATTTAAAACAAAAAAGTGATTCTGAAATGTTAAACCTTTTCTTTTCATTGGACATGAAAACAAGCTTTCACATCAATCTCTACTTGACCTTCTTAAAAGTCTCAGCAAGAAAGTTTTATGTCATTCTTCCATAGTCCCTCAAAAATAAGTAAACACAGAGCTTAATTAAAAGAAACAACAGTAGTAATCTTCAGAAGGATCAACATATCATTTTCAAAGAGATTTTATTGAAGTTCTGAACTCCAAAAACAAAAAAAGGTACTCTTTATAAGGTGAGTTCTACTGTTATATCAAAACTTAAATTCAGTTTTCTCTTATAAAGCATGAAGACAACAAAAAATCAATTTCTAAGCCAATTATGAGAGAAAATTATTAAAATCAACAATAGGACTCTAGACTCAATATTCTTTGATGCTCTTGAAGTTCATGTCATGCCAACAGCAGAAAATTCAGTAAAGAAAAACAGTACTCGTTCTTAGCTAACAAAAGAACTATTCTAGCAAATATAACTAGAACAACATGTCCTATCCTAGTCAGCAGCAAACAAGTGCTTACTAAGAATGATTATGCTTTTGTTATTTGCAAGTAACTGTTCTATGATAACACCAGCACTTGAGAGAAAGATTTGTTTACCAGAGTCTATACAGATCAAAACAATGGTATTACAAAATATCTTCTCAAACAACTACCCAATTATGGTCTTCTGCTTAAAGGAAAACATAACATTTTCTATGTGGCATTTGGGTTTCCTCGATTAGGAATGACCAACATCATCTCCAAAACCAATTTTGTAGTCAGGTTTTTTTTTACAATGGGGGAATTGTCTGTACCTGTATATGTATGTTGCTATTGATGTTTAGTCTGTGGTATGAATGGGAACATTGAAACGGCAGTCCTTGACACTCTGTTTCATTAACCTTGCAGAGTGCTGTGCCATGCCATGCTCAGATGGACTGTTTAAAAACTGCTGCTTGATGATGCTGATGCTGATGATAATGATGATGATGATGGCAATGACCACTGGTAGGTTAGTTGGGGACCTTCTGCTGTCCCCTAAATATGATTTTCTCCAGTTGGTCAATAATTTGCCTTGCCCTACTAATGGTAAAGGACAATTAAAGTATACTAAATGTTTTAATACTTTAGAAAATATCAGCCTTTGCAAAGCTGATGAAGTTAAATAATTACTACGGTTAGAGAAGCTTACATAGGTTACTATTTACAAAAGAAAAGGCATTTGAGGTCTGGAAAATATTTTTTAAAAACAGAAGTAGCATTTTTGTTGCAAAAGAACATTTTAAAAATCTAAAATGTATAAAGCAAAAATTCATTTTTATTCCTCCTCAATGCATCTGCTGTTCTCCAGATGCCTTTTCCATAAACAGAGTAATCATTAATAATAGTGTAAGTAACATTGCAAACATTTTTCTGCACACTTAAACAGTTTGTGGATGTTGTGTAAACTCTAGTTGGTAGTCACATACTTGGTTCCACCTGGAGGTGGTGAAGATACTCTTGAACTATCATATCCTTCTTGTTTTAAAACGCTGTGAGTTGTCTCTAAGGGTGAAATGGCACACAAGAGAGACAGCTTCTCAAGTCTTCCCTTGAATTCCTTATAAGAGATACTATGTAACTCATAGCACCTGGCTTGCTGTTGCTCAGACCTAAAATTAGGGAATGAGCCTTCCTGGTTATCAAATCTCTTCTCTTATCAATTCACAATGTTTTTACCAATAAAAAGTCTTGCTGGCAGAGCTTCAGTCAAGGTGGCCTGACTCTGAACAAGACAGAATTGTGGCCTTTGGGGAGCATTGAGCTGTTCATAAGATGCCCAGGCTGCTGCTAAAGGACCACCTGCTGTTTCACAGCCTCAGGGAGGCTCCATCTACTGCAAGTTCTTTTTTTTTTTCCCCATTGTATGTTCTTGAAATAATTTAGAGCAAGGGCACATTAGCACTTGGCGCTTCAGTCAATGAACATGATTAAAATAGGACTATTAAAGTGTTAGGAAATATTTTTTCTGCCTTCTAAAATTGTGTTTTATTAGTGTAGGGTGGTTCTAAAACATGTGTCCATAAAACTGTTCCTTTGTCTCTCTCTCTCTGTGTCTCCATTTCTTTTACAAGTATAAACCTGAAAGATGACAGTCTTGTTTTTTGTACCATGTAACCAAGATATTTGATATTTCATTACTCTTATTTACAAGGAACTGTTGGTTGAATTTTCTAGTTCATCATCAGCACTGAACACCAAATAAATGGTAATAAGGTGACATGACTGAAAATCCCCAGCTCTGAACACCTATACCTGAGATGGACTGGTTTGCACTCCATGACCCACTGGAGGGTCACAAGAGCAGAGGGTTTTGTATTGAGTTCTCATTAATTAGTAAAAAAAGAAATATATTGATAAGTACTACATCATGATGTTATACAGAATTTCTTCTTCTTATAATCATAAGCAAAATGCTTGATTGTTATTTCCAACATCTTGGAAAACAGAAATAGAATTTATGATTACTCCAAAAAATAAAATGAGTGTTCTCTTGAAAGGAGCTAAGGGCTGATCATGCATTTTTATCATAGGAAGCAATAAGTAAATAGTGAAGACTCACCAGTTAATAAATACGGGAGATAAAGATTTAAAGTGATCATAAATACAAAACTGAACAAAAGTTTGAAAAACAATTCTCTGATTTTAAAATCTTGTAAGAAGCTGATGTATTCAGAATTATAACCACCAACATCTAGAGAATGCTTTTTCTGCATAAATTATTCACTGTAGTTTGAATAAATTAATTTTAGGAAAAATTCAAAAAATAAAAGGCAAATATTCAGAGGAAATAATGAAATAATTTTTAATAAAATTATTTAAAATATTCATTTGTAGATGTTAGCTTATAAAAGCAAGTCCCTAAAATGATTCATTATTAATAAACTATAATATTAGAAGGAAATTGGGATGCTAGAGACCACTTTCTCCCACTCACACCTGAACATAGGAAAGCACTAGTAAACATAGGCTAAGCTTTCAACATAGTAAATTGAGACTCACCGTCATTCATTGACTCCACACTCAAGAACTGCCTAATGTGTGCCAGGCACTCTGCTGGGGACCCAGGTACCCACACGATAAGAATGCAATGCCTATTCTTCAGGATTGTCAATATTAAGGGAAAAACTGTTTCTGTGGTCAGGTAATCAGATAAATGATTATAGAAATCTGTTAAGTGCTATATTAGAGGCATACATATAATAAAGTTCTTTGGTCTTTCTGGACATACAAAAAAAAAAATGACTAAGTATTCAAAATTTCAGCCAAATCTTGAAGTCTGAGTTGGAATTTGCCTAGTGACCAAAAACTAAAAAATAGGAATGGGAAGAATGGCTATTTAGAAAGTAGACATAGTAGTTACAAAGGCATGACAACAAATGAAAAAAAAAAAAAAAAAGCCAACATTAAAAGCACCATGAAATTTTGAGAGCTGTAGATAGGTCTTAAATGTCAAATGCAGGACTCCTGTCTTAGCTATAGTCTGAAAGCACAGGCAGATCATGAGGGCTTTGCATATCATTCCAAAGGGTTTGCTTTTCATGTTATATACAGTGAAGAGCCAGGTCAAGGTTTCAAAGAGCCAGGTCAAGTGAAAAATGTGGGATCATATTTATGTTTTAGAGATTAACTCCTTGGTATGAAAATTCCAAAACTCAGAGGGTGTTTTGAAGAAACTTTCTTGCAGTTCTTGACTGTGTGCATGAAGCATGATTGTAAAATAAAATCTCCTTCAGGGCTGTCTTTGAATGAAAATGAAACAGTGAACTTACCCCAATATCATAGACTGCTCCAGATGGATGAAATCTTGTAACTCATTTATCCTACCTCAACTCTTACTACTTATTTATTCATCTATTTGTTTCTCAAATATTTACTGAGTATCTGCAGTGTACTAGACAAACTCTCTGCTTTAATGAAGCATATTACCTACCCTATCTAGACAATAAAAAACAATTATTAAAATAAATTTACATTTTAAAATAGTAAAACATGCAGGTAATTATGAAGTAATTCTGCAAGAATGCTATGCAGGAGACTCATATAGATGGTGGGCTTTGGAAAGGCCTATTTAGAGAGTGATTATCAATTGTTATGTAAGGGATGATTAGAAAATGATTAAATAAAATGTGAAGAAGGGAAATAATGTGCAAAACAATGATGCAGGAAAGGTCTTGATACAGAACCTGGGCGTGTTTAGGGATGGTGAGCAAGCAGGACAGTAGCAATAGAGACACTGGGGAGTTTGGTGACAGTGATCGGGGCGCTACGGCAGGTAAGGAAATGCAGTCAAGAAAAATCTGTTTGTAATGGTTCAAGTCTCATGACTCCTAGTCAGTGTTCTTTACTTTAGAGCCTAGAAACAAAAAGATGTGGAGAAAAAAAAAAAAAAAATATATATATATATATGTATCTTTCCAGTAAAATTCAGTGTTTATCATATCATCTGCATTGGGGAAAAAGTCTTGCTTCTAGCATGTTGTGTTACATTTTTGGTCCTTTTTTCCTTAAGAGATATACAATCATATGGCCAACTGTATCATGAACAGAGCCTACTCTGGCTGGCCATCTAATTTCCCAGGCGATTCTAGTAAGAATTTAAATAAACAACATTGAAGACTATGATCTCAATATCAGAAGCTCACAAGGATGATGAACAAGAAAAAAAAAACAGAATGAGTGACTAATAAGTCATTCATGAACTCAAACTATCTAGAATAATTAAAATGTCCACGTTCAGCAGATAAGCCATTGAAAGCAAATTTTGCTATTTTTTAATGATCTGACTCACACTGTTGCAGGAAGTTTCACTTAATATACTTATATGATTATGTAGATCAATGTTTACATTTTTACATTCTTATAGACATGTTGTGAAAATAAAGTGCATAAATAACTTATTCCCCGGTTACCAGAAAATGTTTATACATGGATTGTAATAACACAGATGAAAGTTTGGGGTGGGAGGTGGGCGCCGAATAGGCCAAATAATTCTTATTCTCAGTGCTCTTCTGCATTATTTATGTGTGTGGTAGAACTAATATCCCATATACGCTTCCCTTTAGAATGAATTTTCCAAGCTTCCTTTCAAATAAGTACAATGTTGTGAAAACTGTTAAGTTTTCATTATGTGAAGAGAAAAATGTGATATTTTTTCAGATAGCTTTTTACTCAAGCAACTCAGAGAAGGAATTTATTTTTCACCACTTCAATCTTGTCATTTATTTAGTCCTCAGTGGGGAATAGTGTCTTTGCTTTGGTGGAACTGAGCAATTTGTAGAGGAAAGATAAAGTCCCTATAGTAAGTTCTGAGGCCAATTTTTTATATATCTCTGGCACATGCAATTATTAATTACCTTCAAAGATAAATACACTCAGTTTGTAATCTTTATGTCTAAGTTAACTCAGTTTTTTTATCTGTCATTACTCTTTTTTAAATGATAAGGTTAACTATATTCTTGAATGATATAAATTCTGATGGTAAGCATGATACTTGGTACTGATAGCATGTTCAAATTTCTGAATTCTTTGAGCTTTAGATTTGGGGCATTTAATGGAAAAAGGGGGCTTCCCTGGTGGCTCAGATGGTAAAAAATCTGCCTACAGTGTGGGAGACCTGGATTCAGTCCCTGGGTTGGAAGATCTGTGGGAGGGCACGGCAACCCACTCCAGTATTCTTGCCTGGAGGATCCCTGTGGACAGAGGAGCCTGGCAGGCCACAGTCCATGGGGTTGCAGAGCTGGACATCATTGAGTGACTAAGCACAATGGAAAAAGAAATGTAAATTAGGTTTAGGTGTTTTGATTAAATCTCATAGCCATGTCCATGAATATTATATGCTGTACTGTACCTAAGAACAAAATAGAAATATTCTAATGGTGAGCTTTTGAGATATGCTTTCTATTTAACAAATATTTAGAGCCCAAATATTTGCCAGAAATCATCCTGCTTTTCTTTGGCATGGGGGATAGGGTTCTGGAAATGACTATTAATAAAATATATTTCTTAGTGCTACCATAGATATGTACAGATACATGGATAGTGGATATCTGTATTATGCATAGAAACATTATATAGAGAGATAAAATAATTCTCTTATTATGGAATACTTTAACACTTGAATTCAAAATGGCTCCATCAATTTTCAGTTGTGCTAAAGCTGTTTTTTACACACTCAGAACCTCAATTCACCTACTTTGTAAGGGATGTGGATTAATTATCAGTCATAATTATAAATGGCAACCTAAGCAAAAATTCTTCCCTTTTTCTCCTTACTTTCCCCAGAGCATGCAGAAAGAAAAAAGCGAAATGTAATAAAAAATAAGAAAAATATAAGGTCTTAAAATTAGACAGAAAGAAAAGAAAATGTAATAAAAACAGAAGATCTTGAAATTGGAAAGAAGGGAAAGAAAATAAAGGAAGAAGTAGAAATTTAAAAAGCAGAAAGAAAAGAGTTGAACTGTATGCTAAATACTTTGACATTACCACAAGTTTCTTAGGAAGAATTTCTCTGAAGTCTATGGCATGAATTGCTTACCCCAGACACATTGAGGGTAGTTAAACATAGATGGACCCACACTGCAGTAACAACTCAAGCTATTTCAATCAGAACTTGAGTCTATTCACATAGACCCTTCATCAAAGAAACTATTGTATCTGGTTTCTAGTATCAGGCTTATTACATTAACTAATTGGCTTTATTGATGGTGACACCCACTAGAATCTTCAGAGCCTTTAGTGTGTGTGTGTGTGTTTTTTTTCCTTCAGAAATTCAAATGATATTCTAAATTTGGGAGAAGAGATTAAGCTCGATGGTGTATATCCATTTAAAGGGAAAGGAAAACATATTTCTTGGATCTATATAGCTTGAGACTCATAAATCAATATCTCAGAATCTTCTAAACCTAGTCTGTATATCAGCAATCAATCCACAAACTCCAAAAAGAAAAAGAAGGCTACTATGTGATTCTCTGATGAAAAATCACTCCAAACAATTTTAATCCTCTGCAACAGTGGAATGCATTTTATTTTTCACTACTAGGAATCAGAGCCATTCAATATTTTTTTCTATAACGGACAAGCTAATGGACCAAAATTATCTTCTTCAATTCAAATTCAGGAAGTAGTTGATATAAGGAAGCTTGATTTTAATGACCACTCCATCAGCAGAATTTAAACATCTATTTGCCACAAATCAGTAGTCATCCAGATAATAATTATCCAGGTACGATCTGTTTCCATTACCCTTTGGTAGAACTCAATTCTTTCATCTCTCTTTGCACTTTAAAATTTTAAGAAACCTGATTTGTAGAATGAGATGATAGTGTCTGGCCTTTTTTTTTAAGCATCCCATTATGAATAAGCCAGTGATAATTAAAGTAATAATAATTGATGCTAAAAAGAATTAAAACACAAGTTCAGGCTTTAGATTAGAAGAGAGTGCTGATTTACAAAGTAATCATTCAAGTGATCTAGAATATACATATTGCTGCATTATTAAAGTTGAATTCCTCTAGAGAATTTCTTTAGACATTTAAATTATATTTGCAGCATGTTTAATATCCATTTGCTAAACAGTAGTCTAATGCATTAAATATCTCAGGTACATCAACATCCTAAGAAGAAATTTTTGAAACAAAATATGGTAAAGCAAAGAAATTTGTCTCAAAGGTTAAAAAACAGATGATGAGAAAAGCATTAATATTTGAGGCCTATATGGCTTTCTTAAGGCTTTACAACTCTCATCCTTGAGGCAGACATTGATGGGGTTTTCTTCCTATAAAACATATTCTGAGACTAGGCCCTCCTCAGTGGGTAAAGAATCTGCCTGCAATGAGGGAGACCTGGGTTCGAACCCTGGGTTGGGAAGATCCCTTGGAGAAGGGAAAGGCTACCCATTCCAGTATTCTAGCCTGGAGAATTCCATGGAATGTACAGTCCATGGGGTCGCAGAGTTGGACACGACTGAGCAACTTTCACTTTTCACCTAACATAAACAAAATTCCTAAAGCAATATAAATACAGTGCCCCGTTATTAAGATATCACTAAATCTTAATTGGATATCATTTCCAAGAATGTCATCTTTCACATACCTCTGTTCAAAGGAGTAAATTTCATTTTCTTTTGAAAAGCAATCTGGTGTCTATGGCTTTGATATGCACAGAGGGATTTCCTCCATCCAACCCAAAATTCATTTCCAGATAAGAAAAAGAAAGACTGCTACCTGAAAGTTGAACTAAACATCAATATGAAATTGATTGAAACACATATGTGTAAGGTCATATTAAGTTCTAGAAGTTCCCCCTGGAATCCACAAGATTTGAGAAATGAATCAATCAGAAAGTGAACTGTTAGAAACCAAAGCACTTACAAGACAAGGAAAACATAAATAAACAAAAACAGTACTGGCAGTACCCACCCAAATTCTCCAATGCCCAAGGGCTTGAGTCAACCTATCAGTGTATTACATATGTACTTTGGATATGAATGCTAATTTACCAGAAGCCATCAAACCTCACTGAGTTACCAGTTCTTTCTATTCCAATGAATTAGCAATCACAGCAAGTTTGTGATCATAATGTGGCTTCTTAAGACACCTGTCTACAGAGAATGAAAGCATTGACCACAGAATGTGAGTGTTCAGGACCTTAGCCAGTTTGCTTCTTGTTATAAATAAATCAACTGGTGTTCTCATCTTATGTATCAACAGGCTTATGCATAAGCCAAGCACGAGAAACAGTCTGCTCTCATTTCTGCTGAAACTTGTTTCTGAACCAGTAAGACTGAGAGATTAAGCAGTACAATACATCCAGGCAGGAGAACCACCGAGTCTCCTCTAGACAACCAACAGACCTACTTATCAGTGACACTCTGATCCTGGCATTCTTCCTTGAAAATCTGACTTGTATAGGATCAAGGTGAGAGAACTGGTAGAAAAGGAGAGGACAATCCAAGTAACCTGAGACTAGGAGTAATATAAACGAGAAGGCAGATCCTAAGACAAGGTATGAAATAATGGAAAGAATACAGACTTTGAGTGACCTTATCCTTACTCTGTTCCTCTAACCCGATCCCTTAGCTACAAAATAATACCTAATTCACAGGATTGCTTTTTTCGGGGAGGAAGAAGGGACTTACATGAAATAGTAGATGTCATTCTCAGAGCCTCACATAAGTGTTTAATATATAGTTTACTTTTTCCCCGTGTCATAATTTTACTCATGTGTATTTTAATACGGGGCTTTCCTGGTAGCTCAGTGGTAAAGAATCCGCCTGCCCAATGCATGAGACACAGGCTCGGTCCCTGGGTTGGGAAGATCCCCTGGAGGAGGAAATGGCAACCCACTCCAGTATCCTTGCCTGGAAAATCCCATGGACCGAGGAGACTGGCAGGCTACAGTTCATTGGGTCGCAAAAGAGTCAGACACAAGTTAGCAGTTAAACAAGAGCAATTCATAACAGAGAAACCCACCACTAAACATTAACAATTCATAATAGAACAACCCCCCTGTTGTTGTTGTTCAATCGCTCAGTTGTGTCTGACTCTTTGTGACCCCATGGATTGCAGCACACCAGGCTTCCCTGTCCTTCACCATCTCCCGGAGCCTGCTCAAACTCATGTCCATTGAGTCAATGATGCCATCCAACCATCTCATCTCTGTCTTCCCCTTCTCCTCCCGCCTTCTTTCTTTCCCAGCATCAAGTTCTTTTCCAATGAGATGGCTCTTCGCATCAGGTGCCCTAAGTATTGGAGCTTCAGCTTCAGCATCAGGCCTTCCAATGAATATTCAGGGTTGATTTCCTTTAGGATTGACTAGTTTGATCTCCTTATAGTTCAAGGGACTCTCAAGAGTTCTCTAACACCACAACCCACCCTAGTCTTAAGAATTTGAAAACAAGCAACTTTAGTTTCCATGTAGTCCTTTTCTGCCTAAGTAACTGTTTTTCTCATAGTATTTTCCTTCCACCATAAATGGTGGAAAGTGAAACCGATATAGTAGCTGGTTCTCAGGTGTTGGGCCTTCTTTTTTTATTAGTTAGCATTTCATAGAATTGAAGGCCTTTGAAATCCTTTTATCCAACCTATAATTCCACCTGATAATCATACCTAATCCATTGACAGCATAGTTGACTCACTATTTTGCAGTCCTTTTTAATTGTCAGCTGAAGAGAGCACTATTTAACCCCAGACAATAAATGACTACTTTGGAAATCCAACCATATAAGTAAGAAAAGACACATCAACACACAAATCCTGCTCTTAAAGCAAGCTTTCCCATGCACTAATCCAGTTTTTCCGTAGATTCTCAGGAACACAAGCATTGCTAGAGGTAGCAAAAGGATTTCTTTCTTGTGCTAATCTTTGGTTTTATCAGACTCTTCCGAGGAAGAAAGAAAAGTATATTTTAATTCTGTATCACTTAATTTTGGACATGTGTTTCCCAGTTTTAGCTGTGTTTATGATAGATCATTTTATTGATATTACATCTTGTTTCTATTACATTGCATCAATTTCACATATAAGGGAAGTGGCACAACAGGTCATAATTTATCAAGAAAAATAGTAAGAGAAAATGTCGAATAAGAGCAGTACGTATGTAATGACTCTACAGAGCACAAGTAACTTGAGGAAATGAGTTTTAAAGTTATAATTTAAGTCACAGTCTAGTGACTCTAGCCAGAGGAAATTTAAAAAACAGGTTGTGGCAACAGTGACTACAAATTCAAAAAAGGACTGGCTCCTAAAATTTCTGCAAAAAACTATGAGTCAAGCCTTAAGGAACTTCTATATTAAGGTACCAGTTATGAAACCATGCTGTATCTCCACATACCAGGGTGAACTCTCTCTTACATGGTTTAGTTGGAGAAAGAGCTACTTTATTTCATAACAATTATTAGCATTATTGGAGTGCCTACTGTGTGCCTGGTACTTGCCTAAGCTCTTTATTACATCAACTCATGTATAAAACAATAGCCCAACGAGGCTAATACTAGTATTTCTCCTTCTCACCAGTGTAGGTATGCTATGCTATGCTATGCTAAGTCACTTCAGTTGCGTCCGACTCTGTGTGACCCCATAGACAGCAGCCCACCAGGCTTCCCCGTCCCTGGGATTCTTCAGGCAAGAACACTGGAGTGGGTTGCCATTGCCTTCTCCGATGCCTGAAAGTGAAAAGAGAAAGTGAAGTCGCTCAGTCGTGTCCGACTCTTAGCGACCCCATGGACTGCAGCCTACCAGGCTCCTCCATCCATGGGATTTTCTAGGCAAGAGTACTGGAGTGGGGTGCCATTGCCTTCTCCGAGTGTAGGTATGAAGGCACAGAATATGAAGGGTCAGGTATTAATACTGTCATCTTGAAAATGGCAAAGCTGAAATTTTAATCCAAACAATTGGACTCTATAGCTGAATTCCTAACCAAGTTACTATAATGCTTTTCTTTTAAATACAAGTATTCTTGCTATCATGCCACATAAGTGTCTCAGGGTTGGGAGGACATGCCTCCTGCAAAATCTCATGGTGAAAATAATATTGGCTCTGGAAAAAACACATGAGTTGGCTCAGATCACCAAAAGCCTACTATATCCAGAGAACTAACAAAACAATATCAATCCTGATAAAAACACGCATGCATACACTCTAAGTCGTTTCAGTCATGTCTGGCTCTGTGTGACCCTATGTACAGAGCAGCTCCTCTGTCCATGGGATTCTCTAGGCAAGAATACTGGAGTGAGTTGCCATTCCCTTCTCCAGGGGACATTCCCGACCCAGGGATCAAATCCGAGTCTCTTATGTCTCCTGCAAGGCAGTTGGGTTCTTTACCTCTAGCACCACCTGGGAAGCCCCAATAAAAAGATAAATGCATCTAAAATATGTCTGGCATTGGCTTCTGGTATCACAGTTAATTCTTCCCAACTTCAGTTCTGGCACTTCTATCTTCTCCTTTGATATGTACTTTTGGAGGGCATTTGCTTCCAAAACTGACATGTTCTGCAAATCAAAAATCTTCTCCAGATAGTAGCCTCTTTTATTAATCATTGTTTAATAATTACCACACAATTGCACTCATCTCACATGCTAGTGAAATAATGCTCAAAATTCTCCAAGCCAGGCATCAATCACGTGAATCGTGAACTTCCAGATAGTCAAGCTAGGTTTAGAAAAGGCAAAGGAACCAGAGACCAAATTGCCAACATCCGTTGGATCATCGAAAAAGCAAAAGAGTTCCAGAAAAATATCTACTTCTGCTTTACTGACTATGCCAAAGCCTTTGACTATGTGGACCACAAAAAACTCTGGAAAATTCTTAGAGATGGGAATACCAGACCACCTGGCCTGCCTCTTGAGAAATCTGTATGCAGGTCAGGAAGCAATAGTTAGAACTGGACATGGAACAACAGACTTGTTACAAATAGGGAAAGGAGTACATCAAGGCTGTATATTGTCACCCTGCTTATTTAACCTATATGCAGAGTACATCATGAGAAATGCTGGGCTGGATGAAGCACAAGCTAGAATCAAGATTTCCAGGAGAAATATCAATAACCTCAGATATGCAGATGACACCACCCTTATGGCAGAAAGTGAAGAAAAACTAAAGAGCCTCTTGATGAAATGAAAGAGGAGAATGAAAAAGCTGGCTTAAAACTCAACATTCAGAAAACGAAGATCATGGCATCTGGTCCCATCACTTCACAGCAAATATATGGGGAAACAGTGGAAAGAGTGACAGATTTTATTTTGGGGGGCTCCAAAATCACTGCAGATGGTGACTGCAGTCATGAGATTAAAAGATGTTTGCTCCTTGGAAGAAAAGCTATGACCAACCTAGACAATATATTAAAAAACAGAGACATTACTTTACCAACAAAGGTCCATCTTGTCAAAGCTATGGTTTTTCCAGTTGTCGTGTATGGATGTGAGAGTTGAGCTATAAAGAAAGCTGAATACTAAAGAATTGATGCTTTTGAACTATGGTGTTGGAGAAGACTCTTGAGAGTTCCTTGGACAGCAAGGAGATCCAACCAGTCTATCCTAAAGGAAATCAGTCCTAAATATTCATTGGAAGGACTGAT
>NW_011494903.1:11111541-11118148 GCF_000754665.1 Bison bison bison | reverse complement strand
CCTAAATATTCATTGGAAGGACTGATGCTGAAGCTGAAACTCCAATATTTTGGCCACCTGATGCAAAGAACTGACTCATTTGAAAAGACTCTGATGCTGGGAAAGATTTAAGGCAGGAGGAGAAGGGGACGACAGAGGATGAGATGGTTGGATGGCACCACCGACTCTATGGACATGGGTTTGAGTAAACTCCAAGAGTTGGTGATGGACAGGGAGGCCTTGCATGCTGCAGTCCATGGGGTCCCAAAGAGTCAGGCTCAGCTAAGCAATTGAACTGAACTGAATAAGGGAGGAAATGGCAGCACCATCTCCTTCACATGCACTTGAAACTCACTGTAATGTCACATGGTGGGGTACAAGCACAGCTTACACTAAAAGAATTCACTGTTATAGAGTTTTAGGTATTTTAATACAGGTTTATATGTTGCTACAACCTTTACACAGCTACAGCTGGAAATCCTGGAATGTGAAGTCAAGTGGGCCTTAAGAAGCATTACTATGAACAAAGCTAGTGGAGGTGACACAATTACAGCTGATTTATTTAAAATCCCAAAAGATAATGTGGTTAAAGTGCTGCACTTAACATGTCAGCAAATGTGGAAAACTCAGCGGTGGCCACAGGACTGGAAAAGGTCAGTTTTAATTACAATCCAAAAGAAGGACAATAGCAGAGTGTTCAAACTATTGCACATTTGCACTTAGTTCACATGCTAGCAAGGTTATGCTCAAAATCCTTCAAGCTAGGCTTCAGCAGTATCTGAACTGAGAACTTCCAGATGTAAAAGCTCAGTTTAGAGAAGGCAGAAGAATCAGAGATCAAGCTGCCAGTATTCACTGAATCATGGAGAAAACAAAGGAGTTCCAGAAAAACATCTACTTCTGTTTCATTGACCGCACTAAAGCCTTTGTGTGGATCACAAGAAACTGTGGAAAATTCTTAAAGAGATAGGAGCACCAGACCACCTTACCTGTCTCCTAAGAAACCTGTATGCATGTCAAGAAGCAATGGTTAGAACCTTATATGGAACTGACTGGTTCAAAATTGGAAAAGGAGTACGACAAGGCTGTATATTGTCACTCTGCTTATTTCAGTAAAGTGCAGAGTGAGTGATGTGAAATGCTGGGCTGAATGAAGCACAAGCTGAAATCAAGGTTGCTGGGAGAAACAGCAACAACCTCAGATATGCAAATGATGCCAATCTAATGGCAGAAATGAAGAGTAACTAAAGAGCCTCATATTGAGGGTGAAAGAGGAGAATGGAAAAGCTCACTTGAAACTCAGCATTAAGAAAGCTAACATCATGGCATCTGGCTCCATCACTTCATGGCAAATAGACGGAGAAAAAGTGGAAATAGTGGCAGATTTTATTTTCTTTGGCTCCAAAACACCGCAGATGGTGACTTCAGCCACGTAATTAAAAGATACTTGCTCATTAGAAGAAAAGCTATGACATACCAAGACAGTGTATTAAAAAGCAGAGACATCACTTTGCCAACAAAGGTCCATATAGTCAAAGTTATGGTTTTTCCAATAGTCATGTACAAATGTGAGAGTTAAACCATAAAGAAGGCTGAGTGCCAAAGAATTGATGCTTTTGAATTGTGGTGCTGGAGAAGACTCCTGAGAGTTCCTTGGAGAGCAAGGAGATCAAAGTTAATCCTAAAGGAAATCAACCCTGCATATTAATTGGAAAGACTGATGCTGAGGCTGAAGCTCCAATACGTTGGCCACCTGATACAAAGAGCCTCTCTTTGGAAAAGAGGACTGGAGGATAGAGAAGCCTGGCATGCTACAGTCCATGGGTCACAAAGAGTTAGACATGACTTAAGAGACTGAACAACAAGACATTTATTATGATAGTTCACCTTGATCACTTAAAAAAAAATCATGAAAAAAAGTCACGCATGAGTCAACACCTACCAACATCATCCCCTCTTTAATGGTCACCTAAGTAGTGTGCTCAGCCACTCATCTGTGTCTGACTCTTTGGGACCCCACAGACTATAGCCTACCAGGCTCCCCTGTCCATGGGATTTTCCAACAAGAATACTGGAGTGGGTTGCCATTTCCTCCTCCAGGGGAATCTTCCTGACCTAGGGATCCAACTGTGTCTCTTGGATCTCCTGCATTAGCAGATGGATCATTACCACTGCGCCACCCAGGGTTAAAGAAACACAGATCACAGAATTGTGATTACCAGATATATTACTACATATAAAAATGGTAGAAACAGAGTCACATTTACTCACAATTAAAACTATCTTGATTATAACGACCTTCATTTTTTTTTCAACAAATATCTTTGACCATCTACCCTATCTGACACATGATACAGACAATTGAGGATATAATGGGGTACAGGATGGACTTGAACTCTCCTATCATGGAGACCAGAAATGTCTCCTTTTTCAAAAGATGTGTATAAATCCTGCTGTGAATTTAAGCTATCATGATTTTACCAGGGAAGTATCAGTTTTGGATTGTTCTTCTAACTTAAGATGAACTAAGTTTTCGTATTCTGGGTTTTGGTCCCAGTCAATGACAAACTTCCCCAGCCCACATCAAAATACATCTAAAACACAGGAAACAGATGAGCTCAATCCAAATATGCATTTCTGGACCCACTGATTGTGTTTTCTTTTTTTAATATTATAGTGAACCACCTCATCCATCTGTCACAAACTGCAAACACAGTAATCTGAATAACTTAATTGTCCTAGAAAAACACATTCCAATTTTGGAAATCCTATTTTTAAAGGAAAGAGTCCTTCTAATGTGATAAAACGCTGCTTTGATTTACTAAATAAAATGCCATGCTCGAAATGTAACCCTGCTTAGATCAAAGTGAGGTATGTAGCAGGGCCATTCCCAGTCTCCTCAGTACCCCAAGTTCTTCATGACGATTCCAGATACTGGGCATGCCCACTCTAATAGTGTATGACACAGCTGTCACCTGCAGTGGTGAACTCATCCCAGGCCTGTTCAGACCCTTAAACACGTTGACACCAAGATGGCGTTAGACATGCTCAAGAGATTTAGTGAGTCAAGTTCTGTATAGGCAGTAAAGGAAGAGGGAGCAGAAATAGGTGGGAAGAGCTTTCAGGTCTGATACTTGTGAAGGTAGATACAGAAGAAAGGAGAAAGTAGGAAGAGCCTCATACCAAAGCACAGTACCAAGAAAGCCTCCATCAGGCTGGATGGGAGTCCCTACCTATTAGAAGAGTCCAGAATTGGAGGAGAGCCCACACTCCAGTACCTCTGCCAGGCTCAGCCACTGGTTGGTGGCACTCTAGGAGAATAATGGCCTCAGCATCAGGCTGTCAGTCAACTATTCTCCCCACAGCAGGCCCTTGTGAGCAATGGACCTCTATCAACTCCCACACCAAAGAAATTTTTGCAAAAAGTAACTATTCCTTCCTTGGGCTTAATGAGAACAAACACCAGGACAGGTGGGGTACCCAACTTAGAAAAGCTACATCTGATTTCCCTTTGGGAGAAGTAGAAGGAGCTGGCATCTCACTGAGGTTTCAGTAACCCTGTCCACTGATAGAAGCAATGTAGCCAGTTCCCCTGTGGTTCCAAAGGGAAAGCACACTGTGGGGCAACCAGGTGACACCACTAATAACTTCTGTGTGGGCTTAGTCGCTTAGTTGTGTCTGACTCTCTGCAACCTCAGAGACTGTAGCCCACCAGGCTCCTCTGTCCATGGGATTCTCCAGACAAGAATGGTAGAGTCGGTAGCTGTTCCCTTTTCCAGGGATCTTCCCAACCCAGGGGTCAAACCTGGTCTCCTGCACTGCAGGTGGATTCTTTTACCATCTGAGCCACCAGGGAAGCCCTACTAATTTCTACCTTCTCTTTTTGGAAGGTATCATTAATCTCAGAATTTCAACCATCACATATACAGGCATTCACCAAGCAAATAAAGCCGTTTATTGTCACAATTGCATTCTTATATTATTGCCGTGAAAAAAAAAAGTGGAGAGCTCCTGAAATCAACTTTCAATAACACTGATATATAAAAGGAGCCTCACAATCTATCATTTTGAATAATTATTTTATAAATAACTAAAAAATTTTGAATGGACTTTTCTACTATCAGCCCTTGTAACTGTTTAGTCCATCAGAGTCCTTTGAGCATTCTGTATGTTAGCACCTGAAAACAATGTCTAACACAATGCCTGGCACAGAGACACTCAGTACATCTCAGTTGATCTTAAATAAGAGTGATATAAGTTAATAAGCTCAAACTAATGCCTTTGAACTGTGGTGCTGGAGAAGGCTCCTGAAAGTCCCTTGGACAGCAAGAGATCAAACCAGTCTATCTTAAGGGAATCAACCCTGAATATTACTGGAAGGACTGATGCTGAAGTTGAAGCTCCAATATTTTGGTCATCTGATTCAAACAGATGACTCATTGGAAAAATCCCTGATGCTGGGAAAGATTGAGGGCAGAAGGAGAAGAGGGCATCAGAGGATGAGATGGCTGGATTGCATCACTAAGCAATGAACATGAACTTGGGCAAACTCCAGGAGACAGTTTAGGACAGGGAGGCCTGGCGTGCTGCAGTCCATGGGGTCGCAAAGAGTCGGACACAACCAGGTGATTGAACAACAATAACAGCAGGTTAATATTAGATAACTGCATTAATAATTATCTTTATAATAGAACATCTTTCTAATTTAATCAGTCAGGGAGCTTATAAGTCACAAAGTTAGTGCTAGATCACTAAAGAACTTTCTGTTAGACCTTAAGCCAAGATGTACTATAAAATAACTTGTGAACTTTGTTCCACTGAAGCAAATCGACTCTATGGTGCAAAGTCTTGTAAAACTCCCTCTATTCACAATTGTTATACAAATCCCCCTAAATCTCTGGCAATATTTAGAGTCTGAGTCTATTATATCTCCAAAGGACTTGTAAGGGAAGGAAAAGTGGAGAGTTACAGCAATACTCTGAATAATCAAATTATTGAAATATGTTGAAATCTAAGGTCCAAGCATCCCTTGAGAACCAAATAATATAATTCAGGCCTCTCTCCACACCTTGTGATGGAGAAGGCAATGGCGACCCACTCCAGTACTCTTGCCTGGAAAATGCCATGGGTAGAGGAGCCTGGTAGGCTGCAGTCCAGGGGGTCGCTACAAGTCAGACATGACTGAGCAACTTCACTTTCACTTTTCACTTTCACACATTGCAGAAGGAAATGGCAACCCACTCCAGTGTTCTTGCCTGGAGAATCCCAGGGACGGGGGAGCCTGGTGGGCTGCCGTCTATGGGGTCGCACAGAGTCGGACACGACTGAAGTGACTTAGCAGTAGCAGCCACACCTTGTGAAGGGCTGTCTCAAATGTTCTTCATATTTTCAGGAAATATGTGTTTTCATGATAACTCCATTCCAACCTCCTGTTCCTGCAACAGCCTGTTGTGTCATTTTAAATATTGAATGTCACCCTTTCTTTGATTTACACACACACACATAATCAAAACATCAAGAAACATACTGTGGTAGGTGACTTCTAAGTTGGCGCACAAGGACCTCTAGGACAATCCTCTCATCCTGAGCATAAGCTATACCTAGTGACTTGCTTTCAACTGACAGGATACTGAAAATTTAATATGCACACTACCACACTTCCATGTATAGGAAGTGTATAGGAACCACAAAAGATTGTGTTTTCCATCCTTTTTAGCAGAGACACTCTACAGCTTTCTGGATTGCAGACTTCAATGAAGCAAACTGCCATATTGGAAAGAACCACCTGGAAAGGAACAGATATCCTAAGTCCAACAGCTTGAGAACAAGCCTTCAAATGAGACCTTAGTCCTGGCCAATACTTTGATTCAACCGTGTGACGGATCCTGAAGTGTGATGGATCCAGGACCCAGCTAAATCATGCTCAGACTCCTGAATCACATAAACAATTAGATAGTCAATGTAAATTTTTAAGGTGCTAATTTTTCTGGTAATTTCTTATGCAAAAATAGATAATACCCATAAAACATAAATACTCATTTGCTATTCATATTAGCATAACTTTCTGAAGACTTAGGAAGGCTAAGTAGGAGTTTACATCAAGGGCATATCAAAAAATTGCAAATCAAATGTTAGAAATTATCATCACTCCTTTGGCAGCCCGCAGTGAGGGTTTCCTCTGTTGCTGTTTTTCTTTTGCTCTTATTCATCTATTCAACAGCTATTCCCTCACTCTCTTCCATTTCTCTTTATTACATCTTCACTCATAGATTTAATTTAAGCTCTTTCATCTCCTATTATCAGTGTATCTCTAGGGTTTTTTTTTTTTTGTTTTTTAATACAAACTAATCAGGAGCTCTTTTACAAAAGGGCATTCAGAAACAAGATCTACCTTATTACTCATTTATTTATTCAACAACCATCTATTAAATTTCTACTAACTGTCAGGCAGTATTCTCTGCACAAGATACACAGCAGTACGTTAAAAAGACCTGGCTTGTGCTCACAAGGAGCTTATGGACAAGTTGGTACGGCAAACGTTAGACAAATGAATATATAAATGAATAATTACAAATTATAGAAGTGCTTGGAAGGTAATAAGCATGTTGTCTATTAAAGCATGAAGGGG
>NW_011494903.1:11099553-11111441 GCF_000754665.1 Bison bison bison | reverse complement strand
ACCTGCTGAGATTTTTTTATATGTCAGAATCTCTATCTTTTAATATAACATTTAAGTTGAGATGAAGAGTGATAATGAGTGAGGGTAGACATGTTGCTTAGAAGTTCGGCAGGAGAAACACTACACAGGTGCTCTGGGGTAGGACAGAGCTTGGTGCATCCTATGAACTAAAAGGTGGACAGTTCACTGGAGCAACAGTGAAATAATGGCTCAAAGTGAGGCCAGAGAAGTAAGCAGAAGTCAACATAGCCAGGTCTGCAACTCATGGTATGGAGACTACATACAATCCTATGTGCAGTAGAAAGCCAATGAAGAACTCAAGGGCAGAAAAGCAAGATTTGATTCTTTTTTTTTTTTTTTTATAATCACTCTGGTTGCTATGTGAAGAATGGTTAAGAAAAAATGTAAAAAGGAAACATATGGACCAGTTGATAAGGAACAATTAAAACACAATAGAGAGAAGGTGGTATAATAGATAAAACAAAATAAAAAAGTAGGAGTGGAATTGGGAGGACATAGACAAATTTAAAAATTCTGTATAATCAACTAGTCTGGTGAAGAAGGCAAAGGTATCAAAAATAACTCAGTCCTGAAGGCCATTGTGATTATACAGAGCATGTTCTTTTCCTTTGAATAGATAGGGACACAGAGTTCTTTGAAAGAATGGAAGCAAAGTTCCCAGTGGCACCCTCATATTGCTATCTGGTGTTTTCCGAAATCCTTCCATTAAAATACTGGGTTTCAAATTGCATCAAATACTGTGGTGGCATCAAATACTGTGGCAACTAGTCCCATCACTTCACAGCAAATAGATGGGGAAACAATGGAAACAGTGGGAGATTTTATTTTCTTGGGCTCCAAAATCACTGCAGATAGTGACTGCAGCCATGAAATTAAAAGACAGTTGCTCCTTGGAAGAAAAGCTATGACCAACCTAGACAGCATATTAAAAAGCGGAGATATTACTTTGCCAACAAAAGTCCATCTAGTCAAAGCTTTGGTTTTTCCAGTAGTCACATATGGATGTGAGAGTTGGACCATAAAGAAAGCTGAGCACCAAAGAATTAATGCTTTTGAACTGTGGTATTGGAGAAGACTCTTGAGAGTCCCTTGGACAGCAAGGAGAGCCAACAAGTCTATCCTAAAGGAAATCAGTCCTGAATATTCATTGAAAGGACTGATGCTGAAGCTGAAACTCCAATACATTGGCCACCTGATGCGAAGAACTGACTCACTAGAAAAGACCCTGATGCTGGGAAAGATTGAAGGTGGGAGGAGAAGGGGACCACAGAGGACGAGATGGCTGGGTGGCATCACTGACTCAATGGACATGAGTTTGAGCAAGTTCCGGGAGTTGGTGATGGACAGGGAAGCCTGGCGTGCTGCAATCCCTGGGGTTGCAAAAAGTTGGACACAACTGAGCGATTCAACTGGAACTGGAACTGTGGCGACACATTACTATTGTACTTTGTTCCTATTTAACATAGATGGTAAAAAACTTCATTTTAATCATGTATTATATATTGTTGCTCCTTCATGTGTAGTGAGGCACTATGACATAATTTGTCAAGAAAAAAGAATCACAAAAAGGTCAGGTACCACAGATGTTCCAAAGAAAGCTTTGCCCAGCACATCGCATAGCTGTTATTTGGCAGTTTTTATGTGCCAAACAGTTGAATAACACCGCTGCTGACTATCCAGAAAGCTTTTCTCCGGGCAAGTAAATTTGACATTCTCCACTTACAGAAAAGAGGTAAAGAGGTGAAGTGACATACTTCCACACAGAAGGAAGAGTCAAGCTAAAATCTAGGGAAAACCCTTAGAGCAGCTTAATCTTAATTATACATTCAGTATTTTCAGAGGAAATTAAATATCATTAATGGATGCCTGTGAAGTGGCTGAAATTCAGGGAGGGATTTTTGAGAGAGTGGGATAAAAAGATGCTGAGGGGGATCTATCTCTATTTAGCAGTAACAGTTCATGAGGCCTGGTGCTGTGTGGCCTCAGTTCTTATTAGCCAACTGTAAGATCTTTCAGGTAAAAGTAGAATAGAATTGTACCAGCTTGATGGGAAAAAAAAAAAAAAAAAAGACGCTCTGCTTATTAATCAAGAAGAAAGGGAAAGATCATTTTACTGACAAAGCAGTATTAACTCCATGAATGCTTTGAAAGTAGAGCTGTGAAGAAGTTGCAGTGCTGCAAAGAGAAAACTGGAGTATAAAGGATCATGTAAAAGAGTGTGTAGGAAATCTGACATCAGAATTCATCCATGCTGAAATACAGAGAAAAGCCTGCTTTTTACTCCTGCGTCTGAGTGCACTGCTATTCTAACCTCAGCGTGTATTAGAATCACCTAGAGTGCTTATTAGTTATGCTTATTTCACTGTATTGTGTCCAGAGAGTCTGTTTAGGTAGGTCGGGTCTGGGTCAAGATTCAGAATCTGGGTTTAACAGAAACTCTCTGGGGGATGTTGGAATAGGCAGTAATACTAGGTTGCTGTCCACCATAAAGCTAGGCGTGTAACCCAAAACCTACAGCCGCCTGCCGCAGTGAGGTCAGCCCTCCTTGCTTCCATCCACTGCGTCCTCCTTGAAAGCAGCTGGGTGGATGAGTTCCAAGTCTCACATGTCCTACTTTCAAATGTCGTCCATGTTACCTTCCTTGTGAAGCATTTCCTGAGTTCCCCCAAGCTGAATGAGCTCCTCCGTGCTTCCAAAGATCCTCTGTGGTTCCAAAGAAGTGAAAAAGTATAAGTGCAGTCGCTCAGTCGTGTCTGACTCTTTGTGACTCCATGGAGTTGCTCAGTCATGTCCGACTCTTTGCAACCCCATGGACTGTAGCCTACCAGGCTCCTCCGTCCATGGGATTCTCCAGGCAAGAGTACTGGAGTAGGTTGCCGTTTCCTTCTCCAGGAGATCTTCCCAACCCAGGGATCGAACCCGGGTCTCCTCCATTGCAGGCAGAACACCTTGAATATTGCATTTATCAAATAATATTATAATTACCTTCTTCTGTGAGTCATTCCCCTATCAAAATGCGAACAACTTGAATATGGCTTGCTTATTTTTTATCTCTGGAACTGGGCATACTTCTTGGCACAAAACAGGTACTGAACGAAAGCTTTTGGAGTGTAAGAATTAATGTATAAAAATAATGAATGAATAAAATAATAGCACACCAGATATTGATTGCGGCTTCAAGTCACATAGGCTCCTAGCCAGTTAGCAACTACTTGCTGCTTCATGCACGCGTACTAAGTAGGTTCAGTTCAGTTCAGTTCAGTTCACACTCAGTCGTGTCCAACTCTTTGCGACCCCATGAGTCACAGCACACCAGGCCTCCCTGTCCATCACCAACTCCCAGAGTTCACTGAGACTCACGTCCATCGAGTCAGTGATGCCATCCAGCCATCTCATCCTCTGTCATTCCCTTATCCTCCTACCCCCAATCCCTCCCAGCATCAGAGTCTTTTCCAATGAGTCAACTCTTTGCATGAGGTGGCCAGAGTATTGGAGTTTCAGCTTCAGCATCATACCCTGAAAAGAAATCCCAGGGCTGATCTCCTTCAGAATGGACTGCTTGGATCTCCTTGCAGTCCAAGGGACTCTCAAGAGTCTTCTCCAACACCACAGTTCAAAATCATCAATTCTTTGGCGCTCAGCTTTCTTCACAGTCCAACTCTCACATCCATACATGACCACTGGAAAAACAATAGCCTTGACACCCCACTCCAGTACTCTTGCCTGGAAAATCCCATGGCCGGAGAAGCCTGGTAGGCTGCAGTCCATGCGGTGGCTAGAGTCGGACATGACTGAGCGACTTCACTTTCACTTTTCACTTTCATGCATTGGACAAGGAAATGGCAACCCACTCCAGTGTTCTTGCCTGGAGAATCCCAGGGACTGGGAAGCCTGGTGGGCTGCCATCTATGGGGTCGCACTTCAGTCGACATGACTGAAGTGACTTAGAATGACTAGATGGACCTTTGTTGGCAAAGTAATGTCTCTGCTTTTGAATATGCTATCTAGGTTGGTCATAACTTTTCTTCCAAGGAGTAAGCATCTTTTAATTTCATGGCTGCAGTCACCACCTGCAGTGATTTTGGAGCCCAAAAAAATGAAGTCTAACACTGTTTCCACTCTTTCCCCATCTATTTCCCAAGAAGTGACGGGATCTTCATTTTCTTAATGTTGAGCTTTAAGCCCACTTTTTCACTCTCCACTTTCACTTTCATCAAGAGGCTTTTTAGTTCCTCTTCACTTTCTGCCATAAGGGTGGTGTCATCTGCATATCTGAGGTTATTGATATTTCTCCCGGCAATCTTGATTCCAGCTTGTGCTTTATCCAGCCCAGCATTTCTCATGATGTACTCTGCATAGAAGTTAAATAAGCAGGGTGACAATATACAGCCTTGATGTACTCCTTTTCCTTTTGGAACCAGTCTGTTGTTCCATGTCCAGTTCTAACTGTTGCTTCCTGACCTGCATGCAAATTTCTCAAGAGGCAGGTCAGGTGGTCTGGTATTCCCATCTCTTTCAGAATTTTTCACAGTTTATTGTGATCCACACAGTCAAAGGCTTTGGCATAGTCAATAAAGCAGAAATAGATGTTTTTTCTGGAACTCTCTTGCTTTTTTGATGAGTCAGTTCAGTTGTGTCCAATTCTCTGTGACCCTAAGGATAGCAGCCCGCCAGGCTCCTCTGTCCATGATATTCTGAGGCAAGTCTGGAGTGGGTTGCCCTGCCCTCCTACAGGGGATCTTTCCCACACAGGGATCGAACTTGTGTCTTCCACTGACAGGCCAGTTCCTTACCACGAGCGCTACCTGGGAAGCCCAGCTAGCTGCTAGGGCTGCCATAGAAATATACCAAAGATGGATTGCTTAAAAAACAGGCAATTCTTTCTCATTATATTGGAAGCTGAGCCATCCAAGATCAAGGTGCCTGTGATGGAAATTCTATTCTGAGGTCTTTGCTCTTGGCTTCCAGGGTGCTGCACCTCACTATATGCTCAAATGACCTCTTCTTTGTGCCCACAGAGAAAGGGAGAAATCAAGTCCTCTGGTGTCTCTCATTACAGAGGACCTAATCCCATCAAAAGAGCCCCACTCTCATGACCTCAGCTAAGCCTAATTCTACCTTATCACCGCATCTCCAAATACCATTATATTGGGGGTGAGAGCTTTAACAGATGAATTTTAGGAGAACACAACCACAAAGTCTATAATAAAGGGTAATAACCTCATTGTCTGAAGCTCACTTTCTAGCTCTAGCTTCTTCCTTTAGTGTGAAACCACTTAGATTTCCAGATTCTGCCTCATAAAATAAGGAGCTATTTGCCCATTATAATTATTGTTGACAAAGTATGCTGAAGGTACTGAAAATGGTAAAGTATTATACACGGTGAGGTTAATACATTGTTGTTGTTATCAGGTACTAAGACAGATGGACTCTTTGCAACTCCTTGGACTGAAGGATGCCAGGCTCCCCCATCCTCCACTCTCTCCAAGTTTACTCAATTTCATGTCCATTGAATTAGTAATGCTATTTAACCATCTCATCCTCTGCTGCCCCCTTCTTCTTTTGCCTTTAGTCTTTCCCAGCATCAGGGTCTTTTCCGGTTAAGTCTGCTCTTTGCATCAGGTGGTCAAAGTATTGGAGCTTCAGCATCAGTCTTTCCAATGAATATTCAGAGTTGATTTCCTTTAGGATTGACTGGTTTGATTTCTTGCAGTCCAAGAGATTCTCAAGAGTCTTCTCCAGCACCACAATTCAAAAGCATTGATTCTTTGGCACTCACCCGTCTTTATGGTCCAACTCTCATGCCTATACATGATTACTAGGAAAACCATAGCTTTGACTATATGGACCTACGTCAGCAAAGTGATGTTTCTACTTTTTTTTTAATTATTATTTTTTACTTTACAATATTGTATTGGTTTTGCCATACATCAACATGCATCCGCCACGGGTGTACACGTGTTTATACATTATCTAGGTTTGTCATATCTTTCCCTCCAAGGGGCAAGGGTGTATTAATTTCATAGCTGCAGTCACTGACTGCAGTGATTTTGGAGCCCAAGAAAAGAAAATCTGTCACTGCTTCCAGTTTTTCCCCTTCTATTTGCTATAAAGCGATGGGACCAGATGCTGTGATCTTAGCTTTTTTAATGTTGAATTTCAAGCCAGGTTTTTCATTCTCCTCTTTCACCGTCATCAAGAGGCTCTTTAGTTCCTCTTCACTTTCTGCCATTGGAGTGTTATCATTTGCATATCTGAGGTTGCTGATATTTCCCCCAGCACTCTTAACTCCAGCTTATGATTCATCCAGCCCGGCATTTCACATGATGTACACATTTCACATTTAAGTTAAATAAGCAAGGTGACGATATACAGCCTTGATATATTCCTTTCTCAATTTTGAACCAGGCTATTGGTCCATGTCTGGTTCTAACTGTTATTTCTTGGCTGGCAAACAGGTTTCTCAGGAGGTAGGTAAGGTGGTCTGGTACTCATATCTCTTTAAAAATTTTCCACAGTTTGTTGTAATTCACATAGTCAGAGGCTTTAGTGTAATCAATGAAGCTGAAGTAGATGTTTTTTCTGGAACTCCCTTGCTTTTTCCATGATTCAGTGAATGCTGGCAATTTGATCTCTGGTTCCTCTGCCTTTTCTATATTCAGCTTGAACATCTGTAAGTTCTTGGTTCACATATCGCTGAAGCCTAGCTTGAAAGATTTTGATCATAACATTAGTAGCATGTGCTGCTGCTAAGTCACTTCAGTCGTGTCCGACTCTGTGCGACCCCATAGACGGCAGCCCACCAGGCTCCCCCGTCCCTGGGATTCTCCAGGCAAGAACACTGGAGTGGGTTGCCATTTCCTTCTGCAATGCGTGAAAGTAAAAAGTGAAAGTGAAGTCGCTCAGTCGTGTCCGACTCCTAGAGACCCCGTGGACTGCAGCCTACCAGGCTCCTCTGTCCATGGGATTTTCCAGGCAAGAGTACTGGAGTGGGGTACCATTGCCTTCTCTGAGTAGCATGTGAAATGAGTGCAATTATATGGTAGTTTGAACATTCTTTTGCATTGCCCTTCTTTGGGATTGTAATGAAAACTGAACTTCTCCAGCACTATGGCCACTGTTGAATTTTCCAAATTTGTTGACATATTGAGTTCAATACTTTATCAACATTATCTTTAAGGGTTTTTAATAACTCAGCTGGAATTCCATCACCTCCACTAGTTTTGTTCATAGTAAATACAAGGTGCTTTTAATTTAGAGGCTGCTGTAGTCTATAAAGATATCTAAGTTCCTACCAGCACCACACAAAAACTCAGCAGGACTGGTGATCAGCAAAGCTTGCATTTTCTCTTGACTGCTTAGAAATTTCTGTCATGATGTAATTTTTATTAACTTATTTGATTAATTTAATAAACATAATTTAATCTGTACAAATAATTGTCATTCGTTTTGTTTGTAGGCAAACTCTTTAAAAAGAAGGCTGAGGGGAATTTTGTGCATTGCAATAACTTTTATTTGTATTTTTTGGCAGTCACAACACATGGCTGGTTCCCTATGGTGGGAGCTTATACTGAACTGAAACTGCATGCATCACTCCAGTGTATGCCAAGAGCCAATCATACTCTATCTGCTCTCTGGAAAGAAACTGTACTGTAGTATCATCCTCAGACTTATGAAGGATGAAGATGAAAGTGTTAGTCACTCAGTCATGTCCCATCTTCCCAAGCCCAGGAAGTGTACTCTGCCAGGCTACTCTGTCCATGAGATTCTCCAGTTAAGAATACTGGAGTGGGTTGCCATTCCCTTTTCCAAGGGGATCTTCACAACCCAGGGATCAAATCCAGGTCTCCTGCTTTGCAGGCAGATTATTTACCATCTGAGAAACCAGGGAAGCATAGGATAGGCTTACAAAGGATAGGGGATGACAAAGAGGACATTTATTCCTGGAAGGTGGTAAGAAGGAGGAAGAGAGGAAAGGACTGGCCCTTTATCACCTGCATTTGCCTATACACCAGGTAAGCAGCTATCCCCTTGGAAAACACGTAGGAGAAAAATGGGGAAAGATTAAGTCCTTAAGTTGCAATGAGGTCAATTATGGCAGCCATCATACTTAGATGCCCTGGTGGAACGGATGGAGCAAAGAAGAAAATGAGGTGGACTTAAGGTGCTCACATATATGGCACCATAAGAAATTATCACAATATTGTTAATCAACTATATTCAAATATAAAATAAAAAGTTAAGAAAGGAAATCTTAGTTATTCATAACTGCAAAAGTATGGCTGGCCTCTGCCTTGAAATGTCAGGGACTTTTTCTCTTGCTTTCTCATGACTTCTATCACATACCACTTGCTTTCTTGGAAGCTTGTATTCTTTTCCTTTGACCACTCTCTGTTACAAGCTGTGTATAAACAGAGAGAAATAAGGCTTTGAGAGAATTTACACAAAAGTATTTCCAATTTTATCATCTTGGCACATAGCATAGCCAATCAACCCAGCTGTGAAAAAGTTCATGATGTAACATTCTGAACTCAGAGGTGATACAGAGAGAGCCAGTACAATGAGTATGCCTGGGTCTAAAGAATAAAGACAATTAAGACCAGTGACCCATGGGCCCTGCCACCTATAGGTGCCACATGCACAGATGGAAACATACGCTTCCTAAAGACATCTCACTTGCTGCTTAGTGTGCTAATTTTATTCTTGATCCAGTGTTATTCCATCATCTGTGTTTCTGCCTTCTCTCAAACAAACAAAATGGCAGGGACAGGAATGGGGAAGAAGTGAAACAAAAGCTTTTTCAAAGCAAGATCTCAGTTAAAATGTTAAGATAAAAGGCGTAATTATAGGTTCAGGATTTTTAACTATTTCCATAACTTTCACATCTGCATGAAGCACTGGAAAAGCAAGGTGCTCTCATTCTGGAAAACCTGTTCCAAATTTAACCTGTCCTTGCTTATTATTCTGCACCTGAGCTTTTTAAGAATATTTAGAAACTAGAAAGCAGACAGCATATTATCATTATTAGAACTATTGCTTTTTAAAAAATAATTTCAGAGATTGTGAGATTACTTCCACATCTATCTCCCTTCCTTTTCTTCTCCCTGTAGAATGCACTCTCATATCTGCATCTTCTTCAGAGCACTTATTTTCCAGAGTGACTAAGAACCATACTGGAGTACTCCAAAAGTCCTTCTGTGAGTCACCTCTCCTTGTTCTCATCTCAACCTCTTCTTCTAGACCCTGAGGCTCCTGATCCTAGAGACAAATCCTCTTCTATTCAGCTGTTATCTTGCTGAGTTCTGTGTCTTTGCAACATTGAAATGTAGAGCAGTGTATAAACAGTTATTGGGACACACTGAAATTACAAGTTTTGATCAAGAAGCATGTCACTGTAGGTAAGGGGTGGGGAAGTTGCAGTAAGGGAGAGAAATTGGGTTCAATTCTAAATATAAGAAGGAAAAATGGGAATCTATAATCAAGGAGCAGAGTTGAAGAGATCAATGGACAGGAAATTATTAATATGATTTTCTTCATTCTTTAAAATCACTCATTCAACAAAAAGTACCTAAAACATCTATTGTGTGTCATACATTTTTACATCTAGAAAATAAATATGAATGGCCTATAGTTTCAGGAAACAGACAGTGTAATAAGAAAGACATAAACTGATCTATCCAGTTCAGAAAAAGGTGTATACACAGAGGTTACTATAAAGATGTCATGAACCTACGTTTAGAAACTCAGCACAGTCCTTTTTAATAACTATGGATATGAAGAGTTTTAACTGGGAAAACTGAAAATGAAATATTAATATGCAGTCTACCTATTACTAATATAGAAACTAGTTCATCTGTCTTTTAGAATCATACAACAAATAAATACCTTCCTTTATTAAAACCTTACTCTTGAACCAAGGTGTGGTGCTTTAGTCACCAAGACACATCAGCCTCTTGCGAACCCATGGACTGTACCCGCGCGGCTTCTCTGTCCCTAAAATTTCCCATGCAAGAATACTGGAGTGGGTTGCCATTTCCTTCTCCAGGGAATCTTCCCAACCCAGGGATTGAACCTGGGTCTCCTGCACTGCAGACAGATTCTTTACCAACTGAGCTACCAGGGAAGCCCTTGAACCAAGCTATGTTTTTTAAAATTTGACTTTAGCTATTTGGAAATACCACCCACTTTCTCTAACACAAGTGCTTCTGCTTCTTTAAACTAGTCTAATACTTCTCTAAGCTGACCATCTACATTCATTTTATGATCCATTTAATATGTATTGCTCAAATACTAATGATGTGCCATATTCTGAATGGAAAAGCAGAGTGAAAATGTGGGCAGGAGTTATGCAGAAGGAAGAGTGAGAGGTGAGATGGGTGTGCCATACACAGTAAAGAGTATGCACAGACCACAGGAGTAAAATATGCATGTTGCTCATCTGAAGAACTTCAAGGATCTCAGTACAAGGAGCTGAGACTGTCAAAGGGTAAGAGATGAGTCATAAAGGGAAACAAGGGCCAAATGATAAAAGTATGTTGTGCACACATGCTAAGTCAGTTCAGTTGCATTCAACTCTGTTGGACCCCAGGGACTGTAGCCTGCCAGGCTCCTCTGTTCATGGGATTCTCCAGGCAAGAATACTGGACTGGGTTGCCATGCCCTCCTCAAAGCACATCATGCTGTATGTCAGGCTAAAGACTAAGACAGCTAGTGGTAGGGCCAGAGAATATAGGAATTGTTACCACAAGTAGCTAAGGGGATAAAATGAACCAACTAAGAACCTGTGATGATGAAGAGAAGTGAAAGAATGTGAGAGATATTAAGGACATAGAAAAGATAAACCATGGGAATGATTTGATTGGGGGTTGGGGTTGCTGGAAAGCAAGAAGAAAAAAATGAAGAAAGAAGACCAAGTCTCAGGCCTAGATAACAAGATAGAGGATAATGGTGCCATTTTCTGATACAAATCAAAAGAGAAACCATTTAGGGGAGGGGCAAGGGAAGATTGGGAATTCAGTCTAGGTCATGCTGGGTTTCAAGACATCTATAAAACGTCATATGAACATGGTCACCAGAAAACATGAATATTGAGCTCAAGAATGTCTATAAAAAAGAATAAAAGAAATCTCCCAAATGGAGTTTTAGGGTAGAAAGAGAATATAGAGCAGAATTCTTCAAATACTATCTGAAAATTGTGTTGTCAAAAGTATGTCTTTAGGATATTTGTAAACCATGGTCTGTATGTAATAACTGCAATTTTAGTTGCTCATACCCATTCATTTAAATTTAGATGCTAGACTTGAAACACTGAATAATATATACTCCTAGTAAGTCTGTGTTCTCAAACTCAAGGTACACAGAAATGCCATAGGAAATGCCTTTTTCATAGAAACTGGGAAGGCCTTCTTCTCTCATTCTCACACGAGATACATTAGGGTTTATAGAAACATCCCTAAATCTAGATTGGTTGGTGCTACAGACTGAATGTTGGTGTCCTCCCAAAATTCATATGTTGAAATTTAACCCCCAATGTGATAGTATCTGAGTTGGGACTTTGGGGAAATTAGATGATGGATCTAGGGCCCTCATGAATGGGATTCGTTAGTTCAATTCAGTTCAGTCACTCAATCGTGTCTGACTCGTTTCAACCCCATGAATCGCAGCACACCAGGCCTTCCTGTCCATCACCAACTCCCAGAGTTCACTTAGACTCACGTCCATCGAGTCAGTGATGCCATCCAGCCATCTCATCCTCTGTCATCCCCTTATCCTCCTGCCCCCAATCCCTCCCAGCATCAGTCTTTTCCAATGAGTCAACTCTTCGCATGAGGTGGCCAAAGTACTGGAGTTTCAGCTTTAGCATCATT
>NW_011494903.1:11097522-11099453 GCF_000754665.1 Bison bison bison | reverse complement strand
TCAGCTTTAGCATCATTCCTTCCAAAGAAATCCCAGGGCTGATCTCCTTCAGAATGGACTGGTTGGATCTCCTTGCAGTCCAAGGGACTCTCAAGAGTCTTCTCCAACACCACAGTTCAAAACCATCAATTCTTCGGCACTCAGCCTTCTTCACAGTCCAACTCTCACATCCATACATGACCACCGGAAAAACCATAGCCTTGACTAGAGGGACTTTTGTTGGCAAAGTAATGTCTCTGCTTTTCAATATGTTATCTAGGTTGATCATAACTTTCCCTCCAAGGAGTAAGCGTCTTTTAATTTCATGGATGCAGTCACCATCTGCAGTAATTTTGGAGCCCCAAAAAATAAAGTCTGACACTGTTTCCACTCTTTCCCCATCTATTTCCTGTCAAGTGATGGGACCAGATGCCATGATCTTAGTTTTCTGAATGTTGAGCTTTTTTTTTTTTTTTAAACTTTACATAATTGTATTAGTTTTGCCAAATATCAAAATGAATCCGCCACAGGTATACATGTGTTCCCTATCCTGAACCCTCCTCCCTCCTCCCTCCCCATACCATCCCTCTGGGTCATCCCAGTGCACTAGCCCCAATCATGAATGTTGAGCTTTAAGCCAACTTTTTCACTCTCCACTTTCACTTTCATCAAGAGGCTTTTTAGTTCCTCTTCACTTTCTGCCAAGATTAGTACCCTATAAAAATGATCCTGGGGAAGATCCCCCAAATTTTCTGCCAAGTGAAGACATAGCAATGTGGCTGTCTAGGAACCAGGAATTGGGCTCTCACCAGATGCCAAACTAGATCTGTGAGTACTATTAGGTTGTTTCTAAGTGACCCTGTCTGTGCCATCTTGCTCTTGCAGCTGGAACTAAAATGGTTAGGTTCAAACTGCAGTTTCACTACTTACCAGATAGATAAGGTAGAAAGTTTCTTAAACTTTCGGTATCAGTTTTTTTTTTTTTTCCCCTCAAAGGGCTTGTTTGGTTTTTGTTTTTTAATTTAATTTTATTTGTTTTTTTTTTTATATTTAACAATTATTTATTGATCTATTCATTGCCCAGTGTTATTTCAGAACTACAAATTCCTCTGTTATCATAATTAAAGGATTCCATACAATGCATTTACATAGCCTCATGTGGGATTTTTACCCACTAAGTAAGCAGTATGTCCTTTTGTATTTGGAAAAGTCCATGTTCTCTACAGAAGTTGCTTTTTTTCAAGGGTAAAATGGGGGTGTGCTCTAGGTCACTCCTCTAAAGGGCTGTCCAAGCTCTAAATATGTTTGATTTTTAAGGGACTGCCAAGATTTTCAAATTCCATCTAGCTTAGTCTCTTCTTTGCATACTGGATAATCTAGACAGTGCTGCTGAAATAGTGTTGCCTGTAGTAGTGCAGTGTCCTCAGTTAAGTTCAGTTCAGTCTCAGTCATGTCCTACTTTTTGTGACCCCATGGACTGCAGCATGCCAGGCTTCCCTGTCCATCACCAGCTCCTGGAGCTTACTCAAACTCACGTCCATCGACATTATTGTATTAGTTTTGCCAAATATCAAAATGAATCCACCACAGGTATACCTGTGTTCCCCATCCTGAACCCTCCTCCCTCCTCCCTCCCCTACCCTCCCTCTGGGTCGTCCCAGTGCACCAGCCCCAAGCATACAGTATCGTGCATCGAACCTGGACTGGTGACTCGTTTCATACATGATATTATACATGTTTCAATGCCATTCTCCCAAATCTCCCCACCCTCTCCCTCTCCCACAGAGTCCATAAGACTGTTCTATACATCAGTGTCTCTTTTGCTGTCTCGTACACAGGGTTATTGTTACCATCTTTCTAAATTCCATATATATGCGTTAGTATACTGTATTGGTGTTTTTCTTTCTGGCTTACTTCACTCTGTATAATAGGCTCCAGTTTCATCCACCTCA
>NW_011494903.1:11086035-11097422 GCF_000754665.1 Bison bison bison | reverse complement strand
TTCACTCTGTATAATAGGCTCCAGTTTCATCCACCTCATCAGAACTGATTCAAATGTATTCTTTTTAATGGCTGAGTAATACTCCATTGTGTATATGTACCACAGCTTTCTTATCCATTCATCTGCTGATGGACATCTAGGTTGCTTCCATGTTCTGGCTATTATTAACAGTGCTGCAATGAACATTGGGGTACACGTGTCTCTTTCCCTTCTGGTTTCCTCAGTGTGTATGCCCAGCAGTGGGATTGCTGGATCATAAAGCAGTTCTATTTCCAGTTTTTTAAGGAATCTCCACACTGTTCTCCATAGTGGCTGTACTAGTTTGCATTCCCACCAACAGTGTAAGAGAGTTCCCTTTTCTCCACACCCTCTCCAGCATTTATTGCTTGTAGACTTTTGGATCACAGCCATTCTGACTGGTGTGAAATGGTACCTCATAGTGGTTTTGATTTGCATTTCTCTGGTAATGAGTGATGTTGAGCATCTTTTCATGTGTTTGTTAGCCCTCTGTATGTCTTCTTTGGAGAAATGTCTATTTAGTTCTTTGGCTCATTTTTTGATTGGGTCATTTATTTTTCTGGAGTTGAGCTGGAGGAGTTGCTTGTATATTTTTGAGATTAGTTGTTTGTCAGTTGCTTCATTTGCTATTATTTTCTCCCATTCTGAAGGCTGCCTTTTCACCTTGCTAATAGTTTCCTTTGTTGTGCAGAAGCTTTTAAGTTTAATTAGGTCCCATTTGTTTATTTTTGCTTTTATTTCCAATATTCTGGGAGGTGGGTCATACAGGACCCTGCTGTGATGTATGTCGGAGAGTGTTTTGCCTATGTTCTCCTCTAGGAGTTTTATAGTTTCTGGTCTTACGTTGAGATCTTTAATCCATTTTGAGTTTATTTTTGTGTATGGTGTTAGAAAGTGTTCTAGTTTCATTCTTTTACAAGTGGTTGACCAGATTTCCCAGCACCACTTGTTAAAGAGATTGTCTTTAATCCATTGTATATTCTTGCCTCCTTTGTCAAAGATAAGGTGTCCATATGTGCGTGGATTTATCTCTGGGGTTTCTATTTTGTTCCATTGATCAATATTTCTGTCTTTGTGCCAGTACCATACTGTCTTGATAACTGTGGCTTTGTAGTAGAGCCTGAAGTCAGGTAGGTTGATTCCTCCAGTTCCATTCTTCTTTCTCAAGATCGCTTTGGCTATTCGAAGTTTTTTGTATTTCCATACAAATTGTGAAATTATTTGTTCTAGCTCTGTGAAGAATACCGTTCTCACAAGGTTGTTATGGAGATTAAAACAGACAACTTGTAACAGTCTCTGGCACATAGTGAATGCAATAAAATTATCAGTCCTTATTGGTGCTACCCATGTACATTCAGGGCCACACAAGCCAGAAACTAAAACCTTGCTATTGTTTTTCATCTGTTTTTGACTTATTTGGAGACATTGAGAAAGATTGTGATTACATTAGCAAAAGTCAAAGATAAGCAGTAATCAAACAACATTGTTACTACCTGTGTGTTTACATCTCCCAACATCTCCCATGGCTCACATCAAGCCCTCTTTGTATACAACTATGGATTTGATGAGAATTAGTAACAAAAATATTAATATTAATAGCTCATAATAATAAAACTCAAAAATCTTAAATAAATGTAAGAATGAATGGTAGGCTTATAGAGCCAGATCTTAACCACAGAAGGCACAGCATCTTCAGCTGATCCAGGATAAGAGGACTAAGTTCAGAGTTGTGGAAATGGGGACTAGAAATCACAGAGACAAGTTCACTAAAAGGAATTAGCTTCAGGCAAAAGAGTAGATGGGAGAGAATAATATTTTAAGTCTATACACTGGGGAAAAGGATTTGTTTATAGCCTGAGAAGCCAACTTAAAGGAGAAACTACTGCACAGACTGCTGACTTTGTGTAACTGCTTGCCAGCAGGTGCCAGGCTGCTGGACTGTGAATCATAACTGAAAAATATGATTATAAAGTTTTCAGCAATTTAAAATTAATTTCACTAATATTAATTAATATAATTAATTACATAAATATAATTAGTGAATTATAATTCACTATTATATTCATACTAATGTAAAACATGAAGCATTACAAAAGACTCCTGATAAGTGAATAAAAGAGAAGAATAAATGCTGCATAATCACTTGACTCAAGCTAGAGTCAGATTCTGTAGTTACACATTAAACATAGAGCCTCTCATCACATCACAGTTATCTATAAAAATCAATGTGATTGTACAACATGAATTTCTAATCATGACAGCCATTTGAAAAGTGTGGACACGCTTACTCTGTAAACAGAGCTGCTTTAAACCATGCTGATCCAAAGACAGATGAACTACTGCATCATTTCAAGCCCTCTAGATTTACTGACTTCTTTCAACATAGAAGTTGAGCACTTTCCATTTGCTTGGATGGTGCACATCTTTTGTACTCAGTTACCTCTTTGCTCTCTTCTGTAAATAGTGGTATAGTGTGATTAATTCTATTCTGAAAGGACCCCTTCAGTCACATTATAGATCCAGAATGTGAATATGGCATTGACTCTGGAAAAGGAGCCTGCCATGGTCTGGCATGAGCTAATGCTACCTACATCATTCAAAATGACTGGCTCACAGTCATGGATATGGTGGCTCCAATTAACCTGTTCCATAAATACATTTTAGTGAAGTCAGACCAAAGAGATTAATGGGTTTCAATTTGGAAATATTATTTGAAATTGACTGACCCTGGGATAGATTAGAAATGCTGCAACTGACCACAATCACAGAGTCATGAACTAATTATTAAACTGGTAATGTAATAAATGAGAAACTATTCCTACCTTTCATTCACATATTGAAAGCTGTAGCAGAGGCATAATAGGCTGTGGGTATTTTAAAAAGGAAGGGGCAACAATATTTTGATACACATCTCTTATAAAAGACTTACGTGTATTATAATCCCACAGTGATCCCAAGGTAGAATTGACCTGGAAACCATATTTAGATTCTTCTTAGTTATCATGCTTTGAAAATGCAATGAATACATACTTTGGATATTTCTTTCATGAGGAACACTGAATATTTAGGAAGCATGAAAGCTAAAATTCAATTTATTACTGTTCTAATCATATAACCATGGAATGGTTAGATAGGATTGACTGATCATCTACCTGCAAAAATCAGTTTTTATGGGATCTAACAACTGTCATAATGCATACGAGACTATCTCAATGAACTAGAATAAATTAAATTGAACAAATATTTCACCAGATTTAGTCACAGAATCCAAAATCAAGTAAAATCATACTTTAGAGCCCAGTGTTAGCCTAGAAAAAATAATTGGTTCTAGTCCTTTTATGCTATATACTTGTCTAACATTTCTGTTCATCTGATCACAATGAGCCTTATCCCTACCATATTTCCATTAGATATCTGTGTGCTACCCTCAAAGAGAACTCCCTCTGTGATTTTCACTTGGCAGCAATAGTCATAAATGAGAGAATTATTCTTATTTGATTTTTATTTGACTTTATAAACTCAATTTTCCCCTCCCAATAGTGAAATAATTGCATTATTGAACTCTATCTGACTGAAAATTGTTGAGAAATCATAGATGTCTGGGTTTGTGAGCCAACTCATGTTACTTACAAGTAATTCACTTTGCTATCCACTAATTCAGAATGGGGGGGGGGGGGGGAAGAGATATAAAATCCAAAACCTGTACACTATGGAGAGTATTAAAATGTAAAAGTGCTATACTATGCCCTCAAAGGGTTGGAGACTTCATGTTAGAAGACTGAAGATCCCTAAAATTAAGAAATATCCAAAAAATTAAATAAGTCTTCATTGTGCATTCCCCTGAAGTTATGCCATTTCTAATGTGATGTGGTCATAAATACAACAAACTGAAGACACTTGGATAAAATCAAATCACTTTTGGTTTATAAAGCAAAACAACAAAAAATAACAATAAAATGCCAAAAATAAAAGTGCTACTACATGCTACAGCTAAAAGTAAGTGTTTAAGCATTGACCATTTCTAGTTTTCATGTTTGTCTAAAGCTGTCACTCATACCTTTTTTGACATACACGTTAGATTCACAGTAAGAAGTAAATAAAATCACTTTGTAGTATCTATACTGTATCTCCAAGTCATTATCAAAGAAAAAATTACATGTTGCTGTTAGAAATATAGAGGTAGTCAAGTTAAAATGAGATCATTAGGGTAGGCCAAAATCCAACAAGACTCATGGCCTTACAAAAAAGAGAAATTTAGGCACAGAGACAAACAAGCACAGCTAGTAGATTATGGGGAGGAGCGCAGAACACCATGGGAGACAGAGAATTGGAATGGCTCAGTGCCGAGCCAAGGAATGCCAGAAATTGCAAGTAAATCACCAGTAATTAGGAGGAAGCAAGGAAGGATGCTCCTGTAGGTTTCAGAGACAGCATACGTCTCTTGACGCCTTGTTTCGGACTTCTAGACTTCAAGTCTACTAAATAATAAATACCTGTTGTTTTAAGCTCCTAGTTTACAGTACTTTGTTAAAGCAACCCTAGGAAATTCATACACTTTCCATTATAAAGCTGTTGTAGTGTCCCTTGATGTCATCAATGTCCAGTAAAAAAGTTTTGTTCTTTCAGAGAATTATGTCATATCCCTATAGTGAAATGGTGAGATGGGAGCATGGAAAAAAAGAGGAAGAAATGTCACAATGCCTAAAAATCATATGAAAATGATTAATTATTTTTATATTTAAGTATGATAAGAGGATGTTTAAGATACATAAGTCTTGAAAAAAATTGAAGTGTCTATTATATTTAAAAGTTTAAACTTTCAAATGTAATAGAATTTTTGACTTTTATTATAAGAAGGACACAGTAGGAGGTTAGGGTCAGCAGATGCAAGTCATTACATATAGAATGGGTAACAATAAGGTCCTAAGTAGAGCACAGGGATCTATATTCAGTGTCCTATGGTAAACCATAATGGAAAAGAATATATAAAAATATATTTTAAAGACTATATATATATATATATATACATGAACAACTGAATTACTTTACTGTACAGCAGAAATTAACAAAAGAGTTAAAATTGTAGAATATTATCACCAAAGATATGGTAGAATTAAAACCTTAAAGATTTCACCAGTTCAAGTTACCAAGAGAGAATAAAACTTAGATCATCTATAAGTGGGGGCTTCCCAGGTGGACCCTAGGGGTAAAGAACTCATCTGCCAATGCAAGAGACATAAGAGACATGAGTTCCATCCCTGGGTCAGGAGGATTCCCTGGAGAAGAGTAGGACAGGACTGAAGGCACTTAGCAGGCACACAAGCACACTCCTAAGTGGAAAGATTATTTTTTACTCTTTTACTGAAGGAAATGGCAACCCACTCCAGTATTCTTGCCTGGAGAACCCCCAAGGACAGAGGGGCCTGGCGGGCCGCAGTCCATGGGGTTGCAAAGAGTCAATCACATATGTATTTATGTGATTATAATACATATCATAAATGTATTAAATAATAGGAAATTCTAAGGAATAGACATGTATACAAAATATCCTGCAGAAGCCTAATAAAAATGCCTGCATGAACATTTCTACTTTTAACAGACCTCTACCAGGTTTCATATAATTGACCATTCTTTTTTATTTGAATAAATTTCACATGTTAGCATAACCTTCCTTCAACTTCCTTAAAATTTTCATGTTAGTAATAACTATTAGGCTGTTCAAAGGAGTCTGCTTGCATGCCAAATGCTAAAAACAAAGCTTCTGTGGGAACTATCATACCAGGATTTAATTCAGGCTATCACAAGTCAAGGTCATGCTTGATCCAGGCTCCCAGAGGTGCTAACAGGCAACTTTCAATGGATTCAAATTATGGGCCAGATCATTAAATGAGCTGACTGACTCACTCATTCTTGCTATTAATAAAGAACTCATCTTGGAGATTTTCCGCACGGCTGTATGGATAACCTGAATTTATGTGGACCTCAGCAGTTCAAAGCCTGAATTCATTTTCTTGAAACAAGCAGAATCTGAAGTTTATTAGCATGGAAAAGAGTTCTCTTTTCATTAGATTATTCTGAAGTGCTGTCCATTACATAATACGCCATGCATGTGGGACCTTTAGAATAAAAATTGTGATTGCCATTCAATGGGGGAGTATTTCTAAGATGTGACAGATTTTATAACTGTGAAGAAAGAAATATCTGCCTGTCTGGGTCTCTTAGCCTTTCAAACATGCTCTTTAAATTAAAATTATAGCACAGAGAAAACTTCATTACCTGTTTCACTTGCAGATAATTGTTTCTCCTCTGAATAGGTGTCCTTTTCAGGATAAGTATTCTGGACTATACAGAGCTGAACAAGTGGCAAATGGGATTCCTTTGCTTTCCTGTTGGATGCCCCAAGGCAATCTACCCACAGTGTTATAAATTAGGTATAAGAAACACTGACCTACATTTTAACTAAGATTTAAGTAATTTTTTACTTATGTTTTTAGTAAGTACAAAGGAGGTTAAATGATTTAATGTTTCTCCCGGCCAATTTTTATTTAAAAAACACTGCAGTAATCGATAGCAATGAAATGGAATCAAAATGAAAATGCTAAGTTTAAAGTAAATAATAATAGATTGGTCCGTGGACCCTGAAAAATGACTCAACCTTTCATGTTTTTTAAATACTCTCATTTACTCATTTTTAATTCATATATTAAGCAATTATTCTTCTGAGTCATATCTCAGTCAATGTGGCTACAAAGATAATCAGCCTTGATCCTCAAATAATTCACTCTTAATGGCACAAACAAACATGCCTACGTGATAAGTCACTTTAGATGTGTCCAGCTCTTTGTGACCCTATGGACTATAGCCTGCCAGGCTTCTCTGTCCATGGGATTCTCCAGGCAAGAATACCAGAGTGTGTTGCCATGCCGTCCTCCAGGAAGTAATCTTCCTGACCCAGGGATCGGACCCACATCTCTTACGTCGTCTGCATTGGTAGGTGAGTTTTTCCCACTAGCACCACCTGGGAAGCCATAGAGAAATCACTTAATACCTGGCAATAAAATGTTAGAAAGGACATTTTAAAAAACGCATATTGGTGGTGCCAGTGGCAGATCTCAGCATCTAGTGAGGAGAGGAAAGCATTAACAGACCAAGACATAGTTGCTTGACATCCTGAATGGTAAGTAGCTTTACGAAGGAGGCAAAAGTATAAAGGGACACTTCATTCAAAATAAAACATTATAGCACACAAAAAATAGAACTTCCTGGGGCACACATCGCAGCAAATATGATACTGGAAGAGAAAGATTAGCAAGACAGACATAGGAAATAGGTGAAGTCATGGAAAAACAAATACAGAAGACAGTGGACCTCATTTTGTTAGCAATATAATGTCATCAAAAGGTTTTTGTCAAGGCATAATATAATTTCATTATCAATAGATAACTCTGTAAGTTTATGTATAGACTTAACAGATTGAGAATTTCTGCATGTACCCTCTTGCCTAAAATCTGATAAAATGGCCAAAGAGTTATTTTAGCTAAATGTATTTAAGTTCCAGAAAAACATCTATTTCTGCTTTCTTGACTATGCCAAAGCCTTTGACTGTGTGGATCACAATAAACTGTGGAAAATTCTGAAAGAGATGGGAATACCAGACCACCTGACCTGCCTCTTGAGAAATTTGCATGCAGGTCAGGAAGCAACAGTTAGAACTGGACATGGAACAACAGACTGGTTCCAAATAGGAAAAGGAGTTCGTAAAGGCTGTATATTGTCACCCTGTTTATTTAACTTATATGCAAAGTAGATCATGAGAAACTCTGGACTGGAAGAAACACTAGCTGGAATCAAGATTGCCGGGGGAAATATCAATAACCTCAGATATGCAGATGACAGCACCCTGATGGCAGAAAGTGAACAGGAACTAAAAAGCCTCTTGATGAAAGTGAAAGAGGAGAGTGAAAAAGTGGGCTTCAAGCTCAACATTCAGAAAACGAAAATCATGGAATCCAGTCCCATCACTTCATGGCAAATAGATGGGAAAACAGTGGAAACAGTGTCAGACTTTATTTTTCTGGGCTCCAAAATCACTGCAGATGGTGACTGCAGCCATGAAATTAAAAGACGCTTACTCCTTGGAAGGAAAGTTATGACCAACCTAGATAGCATATTCAAAAGCAGAGACATTACTTTGCAGACAAAGGTTCGTCTAGTCAAGGCTATGGTTTTTCCTGTGGTCATGTATGGATGTGAGAGTTGGACTGTGAAGAAGGCTGAGCGCCGAAGAATTGATGCTTTTGAAGTGTGGTGTTGGAGAAGACTCTTGAGAGTCCCTCGGACTGCAAGGAGATCCAACCAGTCCATTCTGAAGGAGATCAGCCCTGGGATTTCTTTGGAAGGAATGATGCTGAAGCTGAAACTCCAGTACTTTGGCCACTTCATGTGAAGAGTTGACTCATTGGAAAAGACTCTGATGCTGGGAGGGATTGGGGGCAAGAGGAGAAGGGGACGACAGAGGATGAGATGGCTGGATGGCATCGCTGACTTGATGGATGTGAGTCTTAGTGAACTCCGGGAGTGGTGATGGACAGGGAGGCCTGGCGTGCTGTGATTCATGGGGTCGCAAAGAGTCGGACACGACTGAGGGACTGATCTGATCTGATTTATAAGGCAAAATAAAAACAAAACTGACACTAGATTTCAGAAATGTAAAAACAGGGATAGAAAAAAATATATATCAAGAGATCATTCTTTAAATGTAGGTATACTAGTTTGCTGGGCTTCCCTGGTGTCTCAGCCAGTAAAGAATCAGCCTGCAATGTAGGATACCTGGGTTCAATCCTTGGGTCAGGAAGATCCCCTGGAGAAGGGAATGGCAACCCACTACAATATTCTTGCCTGGAGAATCCCATTAACAGAGAAGTCTGGGGGCTACAGTTCATGAGGTCACAAAGTGTTGGATCTTACTGAAGGACTAAACTCACACACACAAGTTTGCTAAGACTGCCATAACATAAAACAACAATAATTTGTTTAACTTGTCTCATTCAATTTGTTTAGCCTTGTCTAACTCAATAAAACTGTGAGCTATGCCAGGTAGGGCCATCCAAGATGGACAGGTCAGGGTGGAAAGTTCTGAAAAAACATGGCCCACTGGAGAAGGGAATGGCAAACCACTTCAGCATTCTTGCCTTGAGAACCCCATGAACAGTATGAAAAGCAAAAAAAGATATGACACTGAAAGATGAACTTCCCAGGTTGGTAGGTGCCAATATACTACTGGAGAAGAGTGGAGAAATAGCTCCAGAAGAAATAAAAAGGCTAAGCAAAAGCAGAAACAACACCCAGTTGCGGTTGTGTATCATAGTGAAAGTAAAGTCTGATGATGTAAAGAACGATATTGCATAGGAACCAGGAATGTTGGGTTCATAGATCAAAGTAAATTGGAAGTGGTCAAAGAGATGGCAAGAGTAAGCATAGACATTTTAAGAATCAGTGAACTAAAATGGATGGGAATGGCAAATTTAATTCAGATTACCATTATATCTACCAATGTGGGCAACAATCCCTTAGAAGAAATGGAATAGCCCTCATGGTCAACAAAACAATCTGAAATGAAGAACTTGGGTGCAATCTCTAAAAGGAAAGAGAGATCTCAATTCTTGTTAAGACAAACCATTCATTACCTCAGTAATCCAAGTCTATGTCCCAACCAGTAATGCTGAAGATGTTGAATGGGTCTATGAAGACGAACAAGATCTTCTAGAACTAACACCCCAAAAAGATGTCCTTTTCATTATAGGGGACTGGAATGCAAAAACAGGAAGTCAAGAGATACCTGGAGTAACTGGAAACTTTGGCCTTGGAGTACAAAATAAACAGGGCAAAGGCTAACAGAGACTTGCCAAGAGAATGCACTGGTCATAGCAAACACCCTCTTCCAACAACAAAGGAGACAACTCTACACGTGGATGTCACCAGATGATCAATACTGAATCAGATTGATTATATTCTTTGCAACTGAAGATGGAGAAGCCCCATACAGTCAGCAAAAACAAGATTGGAATCTGTGGCTTAGATCATGAACTCCTTATAGCAAAATTCAGACTTAAATTGAAGAAAATAGGGAAAACACTAGGCCATTTGGGTTTGACCTATTTCAAATCCCTTACATTATAGAGTGGGAGCAACAAATAGATTCAAGGGATTAGATCTGATAGACAGAAAGCCTCAAGAAATATGGATGGAGGTTTGTAATATTGTACAGGAGGCGATGATCAAAATCCTCTCAAAGAAGAAGATGTGAAAGGACAAAACAGTTGTGTGAGGAGGCCTTACAAATAGCTGAGGAAAGAAGACAAGTGAAAGACAAAGAAGAAAAGGAAACATATACCCACCTGAATGCAGAGTTCCAAAGAACAGCAAGGACAGATAAGAAAGCCTTCCTAAGTGAATAATGCAAAGAAATAGAGGAAAACAATACAATGGGAAAGACTAGAGATCTTTTCAAGAAAATTAGAGATACCAAGGGAACATTTCATGCAGAGAAGGGGGAAGTAAAGGACAGAAACAGTAAGGACCTAACAGAAGCAGAAGATATTAAGAAGAGGTGGCAAGAATACACAGAACTATACAAAAAAGATCTTCATGACCCAGATAACCACGATGGTGTGATCACTCACCTAGAGCCAGACATCCTGGAGTGTGAAGTCACATGGGCCTTAGGAATCATCACTCTGAATAAAGCTAGTGGAGACGATGGAATTCCAGCTGAGCTATTTCAAATCCTAAAAGATGATGCTGTGAAAGTGCTACACTCAATATGCCAGCAAATTTGGGAAACTCAGCAGTGGTCACAGGACTTGAAAAGGTCAGTTTTCATTACAATTTCAAAGAAGGTCAATGCCAAAGAAGGTTCAAACCTACCACACAATTGCACTCATTTCACATGCTAGCAAGATCATGCTCAAAATCAACAGTATGTGAATGGAGAACTTCCATATGTACAATCTGGACTTAGAAAAGGCAAAGGAACCAGAGATCTAATTGCCAACATTCGTTGGATCATATAAAAAGCAAGAGAATTCCAGAAAAATATCTAGTTCTGCTTCACTGACTACGCTAAAGCCTTTGGCTGTGTGGATCACAACAAACTGGATAATGGAAAAAGGAAGAGAGTTCCATAAACACATCGATTTCTGCTTTATTAACTATGCCAAAGTCTTTGACTGTGTGGATTACAATAAACTGTGGAAAATTCCAAAAGAGATGGGAATACCAGACCACCTGACCTGCCACTTAAGAAACCTGTGTGCAGGTCAGGAAGCAACAGTTAGAACTGGACATGGAACAACAGACTGGTTCCAAAT
>NW_011494903.1:11041858-11085861 GCF_000754665.1 Bison bison bison | reverse complement strand
AAAGGAGTACGTCAAGGCTGTATATTGTCACCCTGCTTATTTAACTTCTATGCAGAGTACATCATGAGAAACGCTGGGCTGGAAGAAACACAAGCTGGAATCAAGATTGCCAGGAGAAATATCAATAACCTCAGATATGCAGATGACACCACCCTGATGGCAGAAAGTGAAGAGGAACTAAAAAGCCTCCTGATGAAAGTGAAAGAGGAGAGTGAAAAAGTTGGCTTAAAGCTTAACATTCAGAAAACTAAGATCACGGCATCAGACTTTATTTTGGGGGGCTCCAAAATCACTGCAGATGGTGACTGCAGCCATGAAATTAAAAGACGCTTACTCCTTGGAAGGAAAGTTATGACCAACGTAGATAGCATATTAAAAAGCAGAGACATTACTTTGCCAACAAAGGTCCGTCTAGTCAAGGCTATGGTTTTTCCAGAGGTCATGTATGGATGTGAGAGTTGGACTGTGAAGAAAGCTGAGCACCAAAGAATTGATGCGTTTGAACTGTGGTGTTGGAGAAGACTCTTGGGAGTCCCTTGGACTGCAAGGAGATCCAACCAGTCCATTCTTAAGGAGATCAGTCCTGGGTGTTCTTTGGAAGGACTGATGCTGAAGCTGAAACTCCAATACTTTGGCCACCTCATGCGAAGAGTTGACTCATTGGAAAAGACTCTGATGCTGGCAGGGATTGGGGGCAGGAGAAGAAGGGGATGACAGAGAATGAGATGGCTGGATGGCATCGCTGACTTGATGGACGTGAGTCTGAGTGAACTCCGGGAGTTGGTGATGGACAGGGAGGCCTGGTGTGCTGTGATTCATGGGGTCGCAAAGAGTCGTACATGACTGAGTGACTGAACTGAACTGAACTGAATTATGACAGAAAGTGAAGAGAAACTAAAGAGCCTGTTGATGAAGATAAAAGAGGTGAGTAAAAAGCTGACTTGTAACTCAATGTTGAAAAAATAAAATAAAATCATGGCATCCTGTCCCATCACTTCATGCATATAGATGGAGGAACAATGGAAGTAGTAGAACTTTATTTTCTTGGGCTCCAAAATCACCTCAGAGGGTGACTGCAGCCAGTAAATTAAAAGACATTTGCTCCTTGGATGAAAAGCTATGACAAACTTACCTTATTATAAAGCTAATACATTACTTTGCTGACAAAGTTTTGTATAGGCAAAGCTGTGGTTTTTCCAGTAGTCGTGTATGGATAGAGAGTTGGACCATAAGAAGGGTGAGTGCCGAAGAATTGATGCTTTTGAACTCTGGTGTTGGAGAAAACTCTAGAGATTCCCTTGGACTGCAAGGAGATCAAGCCAGTCAATCCTAACGGATATCAACCCTAAATATTCATTGGAAGGACTGATACTGAAGCTGAAGCTCCAATATTTTGGCCACCTGATGCAAACTGCTGACTCACTGGAAAAGACCCTGATGCTGGGAAAGATAGAAGGCAGGAGGAGAAGGTAACAGCAGTGGAGGAGATGGTTGGATGGCACCACCAACTCGGTGAATATTGCTGTTGTTGTTGTTCATTCACTCGGTCGTGTCTGACTCTTTGCAACCCCATAGTAGACATGAGTTTGAGTAAGGTCCAGGAGATGGTGAAGGACAGTAAGCCTGGCATGCTGCAGTCCATGGGGTTATAAAGAGTTGGACACAACTGAGTGATTGAACAACAACAACAACAAATAATTCTGGAGGCTGGAAACCAAGATCAAGGTGTGGGCAGGTTTGGTTCTCTTGAGACCTCTCTCCTTGGCTTATAGATGGCTTCCTTCTCACCGTATGCTCATGTGGTCTTTCATCTGAGTGCACATCTCTGGCTTCTCTCCCTCTTCTTGTAAGGACACCAGTCATACTAGATTAGGGCCTACCCTAATGACCTCATTTAACTTTAATTACCTCTCTGAAAGGCTCTATCTTCAAATACAGTCACATTCTAAGTTATTGGGACTTATGACTTGAATACATGAACTCGGAGGGACACAATTCAGTCCCTAATAGTAGGGTAGTACAGGGACCACTAAGCTCAGAGTCAGTGGATGTAACAAATAGGGTTCGAGTTTGTCTGGAGGTACATCGTCTCCTTTCCTTCTGCAGTCAGTTTGCACAGTGAGCTACAAAGCAGCTATAAACAAGTTAATGAAAGAGAAAAGCTTCTAAAATCAAAGAGGCCATGACAGAAGGGTTAGTCTGTAAGGAATCACCATTCCCAGAAAGTAAGCTTTTTTATATTTATATTAACTTATTTTAATTGGAGGATAATTACTTTATAATATTATGATGGTTTTTGCTTTTAATGACCAGGTAAATACCAGAATACATATAGCTAAAGTCTGAATTAATGCACAAAGTTTGTTAACTTTGTTAACAAAGTTTGTTAGCCAAGAAATTCTTCCTGATACCACTGCAAACAGACAGACATGGAATGAACAAATGGACAATTATGTGTCATGGTTCAACATCTGTCTAATGGGAGTTCTATAAAGTGCAGGGAAAAGTAGAGGGAAGAAACTGGCAGAACAAAATGTTTCTTCAATCCCAGAAATGAAGACAAATAGAAGACTTAAGTTTAAAAGGACTGACTGATTCTGAAGAGAACACAGATAAACATATCCACAATCAGACACACTGTGGTGACATTTTAGGATCTCAAGAATAAATATACATTTCTGGACATTTTTACATATTTTACATTTTTAAAACTTATAACAAAACAGAGACAAATAGTCAGATTATTTTAGATTTAGAGATGCCTGATAAAATACAAAAAGCTCAGTTAATTTATAAATTTCAGATAAACAATGGACTGTTTTTTAGTAAAAGTATATCTCAAAATGCTTATTACATGTGACATAATTATACTTTTTAAATTATTTGTTGTTTACCTAAAATTCACATTTCACTGTATGTCTAATATATTTGTTTGCTAAATGTGGTAACGTTAATTAGACCCTGCATCCACAAGATAACACTGAATTGATATTGTCAGTGTTCTAAATATGGATTTTTTATATCTACCCATTTTACTATTCAGAAAAGCAGATCGTACAAAAAATCCCCGAAAAGAATTGCTAAAGAATTTTGTAGCAGAGTACTTAAATATAAATGTTAATAACTTTAAAGCAACAATTCAGAGCTAAAGTCACAAAGTGGGAGACAGATGAAGAGCTTGGACAAAAAATAAGGGACAAAAGAACATGGCAAGTGCCTGCCTGTCTTATTGATGAAGGGAGCATAAGAGACTAAACTGGCACATAGTGAGCACTGAATAAATATTTCTTTGAGCTGGTGAAATAAATCAATAGAATTTAATGAACTATTAAATTGGAAAATGGTACTTAAAGGGTTGGAGGTGATGAGACAAAGTGTTAGTCACTCAGTTGTGTCTGACTATTTGCTGCCCCATGGACTGGGGCCCACCAGGCTCCTCTGACGATGGGATTCTCCAGGCAAGAGGGAGTAGCCATTCCCTTCTTCAGGGGATCTTCCTGACCCAGGGATCGAACCTAGGTCTGCTGCATTGCAGGCAGATTGTTCACTGTCTAAGCCATGAGGGCAGACCATGGCTTCATGAAACAAAAGGAGAAGTCAAAACTAACCACTACCTAACTAGATATTTTGAGAGAACCAAGAACTGGAAGAATAACAATAAATAGAGTTTTCAAGTAAAGATTTCTAATATCAATTACTAATGAAAATATGCTATGCTAGGAATTTAGATTTAGGTGTCAAAATATAGGTGACAAAAAAAAACATAGTTTCAATAAAATTGTCACATAAGTGCTTGAAAACTAAAAAGAGGGCCAAGAAAAGAATCCCTGACACAACATTCATTATCAGTTATGGCAGTGACAATCAAGGGTTATCAAGAGTGAGCAGAGTCAGAAGGGCAATTAAAGACAGTGGTGTTGTGATAGACACGAGCGTGAAGTTTCTAGAAGGAAGAAATATTCCTTTGTGTCAAAGGCTGCTACAAAACCGGGGAAATAAAAGCAGGCAATTAAAGTTGATTTTGAATATTAGACCACTAGTGATTTTAATAATTTAATATGGCTCTGATCTTCTGCCCCTTACAGTATTTCCCTTTGCAACATACCTTTCACTTCTTCCAGTCAAGACTGGGAGTTCATTTTCTTACCTCTTGAACTTGGCTGGTGCTTGTGACTTCTACTAGAGGCAGTACTGTGCCAATTCCAACCCTAGACCTGAAGAGGCCTTCGTTTACACTCATTCTCTTGAAATCCTGTGTGCCAGACACACAACTGACTGATCCTGTGTACCAGATACACAACTGACATTTATGAGCCCAGATGAATATTTATTCAGAGGTTCACAGATTTGTGAATAATAATAAGCATTTATTATACTAAGCCACTGAATTCTAGGGTGGCTTATTACCCAGCAATGGGTGTGTGTGTTTAGTCGCTAAGTCGTGTCCAACTCTTTCATGACCTCATTGACCAAAGCCCACCAGGCTCCTCTATTCATGGGGTTTTCCAGGCAAGAATACTGGAGTGGGTTGTCATTTCCTTCTCCACTGGATCGTTCCGACCCAGGGATCAAACTCAAGGCTCCTGCTTTGCAGGCAGATTCTTTACCACTAAGCCACACAGAAGTAACTAAATGATCTAAACAGTTAAAACCTGTCACTGAAAAATAATGCAATAGACTAAAGGAATATAGATTTGAAGAAGTAGACACAGCAACTGTACAGTATTCTTGGAAAACTTCTTTATGAAGGAAAGAGGAAAGCTAAAGTCGGAGGAATTTAGTGAGTCTTGAACTGATGGAGAATGAAAGCTTTGGGATAAAACAGAAGGATAAACAGATGAGTGATGAAATGTCCAAGAGGAGATGGGGGAGGATAAAATCTAGAACACATATGAACCAATTAACCTTGGAAAGCAGAAGGAGCTACTCCTTTTCAGGGCTAGGAGAATGAGGGTAAAGACTTAGATGGAATGACTTTAAGTACAAATGTGTTTGTGAAGGGATAGGTGCTGTTAAGGGTTGGGTGGCTTCCCAGTGGCTCAGTCGGTAAAGAATCCACTTGCAATGAAGGAGACCTCTTGCAATGCAGGAGACACAGGTTTGATTCCTGGACCAGGAATATCCCCTGAAGCAGGATTTGGCCACCCACTCCAGGATTCTTTTTTTTCTTTTAATCTGAAAAATTTTTTTTTAATTTATTTTAATTAGAGGCTAATTACTTTAAAATATTGTGGTACTTTTTGCCATACACTGACATGAATCAGCCACAGATGTACATCCCAAAACTCCCTTCCACCTCCCTCCCCGTCCCATTCCTCTGTGTTGTCCCAGTGCACCAGCTTTGAGTGCCCTGTTTCATGCATCTAACTTGGACTGGTCATCTATTTCACATATGGTAATATACACGTTTCAGTGGTATTCTCTCAAATCATCCCAGTCTCGCTTTCTACCACAGAGTCCACAAGTCTGTTCTTTATATCTGTGTCTCTTTTGCTGTCTTGCATATACAGTCATCATTACCATCTTTTTAAATTCCATATATAAGTGTTAATATACGGTATTGGTGTTTTTCTTTCTAACTTACTTCACTCTGTATAACAGGCTCCAGTTCCACCCACCTCATTAGAAATAATTCAAATGTGTTCTTTTTAATAGCTGAGTAATATTCCATTGTGTATATGTACCACAGCTTTCTTACCCATTTATCTGCCGATGGACATCTATGCTGCCTCCACGTCCTAGCTATTGTAAACAGTGCTGCAATGAATTCCATGGACAGAGGAGCCTGGTGGATTACAGTCCATGGGATCACAAAGACTTGGACATGACTGAGGGAATGAGCATGTGGTTGACAGCCTTTATGTATTCTATGAAATAAGGATCAAGATCATCTTCCTCAAGAAAGAGAAGTGATGGAATTGGTCAGGGATAGGTCATTCAGGTATGACCTAAATCAAATCCCTTGCAATTATAAAGTGGAAGTGACAAACAGATTCAAAGGATTAGATCTGATAGAGTACCTGAAGAACTATGGACGGAGGTTTATGACACTGTACAGGAGGCAGAGATCAAGACCATCCCCAAGAAAAATAAATGCAAAAAGACAAAATGGTTGTCTGAGGAGGCCTTATAAATAGCCGAGAAAAGAGGAGAAGCTAAAGCAAAAGGAGAAAATGAAAGCTATATCCATCAGAATGCAAAGTTCCAAAGAATAGCAAGGAGAAATAAGAAAGCCTTCCTCAGTGATCAGTGCAAAGAAATAGAAGAAAACAATAGAATGGGAAAGACTAGAGACCTCTTCAAGAAAATTAGAGATACCAAGGGAACATTTCATACAAAGATGGCCACAAGAAAGGACAGAAATAGTATGGACCTAACAGAAGCAGAAGATATTAAGAAGAGGTGGCAAGAATACACAGAAGAACTATACAAAAAAGATCTTCATGACCCAGATAACCATCATGGTGTGATCACTTACCTGGAGCCAGACATCCTGGAATGTGAAGTCAAGTGGGCCTTAGGATGCATCACTATGAACAAAGCTAGTGGTGGTGATGGAATTCCAGTTGAGCTATTTCAAATTCTGAAAGATGATGCTGTGAAAGTGCTGCACTCAATATGCCAGAAAATTTGGAAAACTCAGCAGTGGCCACAGGGCTGGAAAAAGTCAATTTTCATTCCAGTCCCAAAGAAAGGCAATGCCAAAGAATGTTCAGACTACTGCACAATTGCACTTATCTCACATGCTAGCAAAGCAATGTTCAAAATTCTGCAAGCCAGGCTTCAACAGTACATGAACCATGAACTTACAGATGTTCAAGCTGGATTTAGACAAGGCAGAGAAACCAGAAATCAAATTGCCAACATCCACTGGATCATGGAAAAAGCAAAAGAGTTCCAGAAAAACATCTATTTCTGCTTTATTGACTATGCCAAAGCCTTTGACTGTGTGGATCACCACAAACTGTGGAAAATTCTTAAAGAGATGGGAATACCAGGCCACCTGACCTGCCTCCTGAGAAATCTACATGCAGGTCAAGAAACAACAGTTAGAACTGGACATGGAACAACAGACAGGTTCCAAATCGGGAAAGGTATAAGTCAAGGCTGCATATTGTCACCCTAATTATTTAACTTATATGCAGAGTACATCATGGGAAATGCCAAGCTGGATGAAGCACAAGCTAGAATCAAGATTGCCAAGAGAAATATCAATAACCTCAGATATGCAGATGACACCACCCTTATGGCAGAAAGCTAAGAAGAACTACAGAGCCTCTTGATGAAAGTGAAAGAGGAGGGTGAAAAAGTTGGCTTAACACTCAACATTCAGAAAACTAAGATCATGGCATCCAGTCCCATCACTTCATGGCAAATACATGGGGAAACAGGGAGAGATTTTATTTTGAGGGGCTCCAAAATCACTGCAAATGGTGACTGCAGCCAAGAAATCAAAAGACTCTTGCTCCTTAGAAGAAAAGCTATGACCAACCTGGACAGCATATTAAAAAACAGAGACATTGCTATGCCAACAAAGGTCCATCTAGTCAAAGCTATGATTTTCCCAATAGTCATGTATGGATGTGAGAGTTGGACTATAAAGAAAGCTGAGTGTCAAAGAATTGATGCTTTTGAATTGTGGTGTTGGAGAAGACTCTTGAGAGTCCCTTGGACTGCAAGGAGATCAAACCAGTCTATCTTAAAGGAAATCAGTCCTGAATACTCATTGGAAGGACTGATGCTGAAGCTGAAACTCAACACTTTGGTCACCTGATGCAAAGAACTGACTCAGTGGAACAGATCCTGATGCTGGGAAAGATTGAAGGCGGGAGGAGAAGGGGACGACAGAGGATGAGATGGTTGGATGGCATCACTGACTCGATGGACATGAGTTTGAGTAAATTCCAGGATTTGGTGATGGACAGGGAAACCTGGCATGCTGCAGTCCACAGGGTCACAAATAGTTGGACATGACGAAGCGAGTGAACTGAACGGAGGTCTTGCAAATAGGGTTTAAGGCACGGTTTCTCAACCTTGGAACTGCTGAAATTTTATACTAGATAGTTCTTTGTTGCAAGAGGCTGCCCTAAACACTTGAAACACTGGCACTTGAAAACCCTCAAGGTTCAGTACTGTTTCCATGGTTCAACAAAGATGTTCCTACTAAATTTTCTCCTCTGTGCTTGAGAGCTAGACCATGGGCTTTCTAAATAGAGAACTCTCTAGCAAAGAGTTGGAATAAAACACAATCTTCTTCAAAAATAACATGTAAATTTTTTTTTGTTTAACTTTCTCCCTTCATCCTGCCTGTCAGACACCAATCTCTTTGGTTTTTTTTATATGCAATAATGAGTCAAGCTTCTATATTCAGCTTTCTTATTAAGACTCCTCTTTGCTCAACCCCAAGAAAGTCCCCTGGAGCAGCTTTACAATCTGATGTGATTTGTTAGAAGTATAACTGTGGCTCTGGAGCCTTTTCCAACAGCTTGTGTGCAAGGTGACAGGTCTGAATATTAAACAAGAGGAAGGGAGGTGACATCCACACACGTTGCTGTAAATTGTGCCTTCATTCATAAAACCACTCTACTTTGCTGTAATTACTCTGCTACCCATTCATGCAAGTGAGGCATCCAGGAAGCAAACTTGATTGGTGAATAAATGCAAATTAAATGACAGGGACAGAGGTAGGCATATGAAAACTGAGAGGAGGCATTCAGTATGCAAATTCCCAAGTCTGTATATACAACCATTTACAACTCCTGCCTTGGAATAAATTGAATAGCTGTAAAAGCTACTGACTTTCTCCTCCATTCTGATTTTGAAAGCATGGGTGGCAGAAGGAAGGGAGTTGGTTCCCGGCAGAATTACAGAGCTCAAGAGTATAACTGTCAAAATCTCTTTTAAAGGAAGGGGAGCTATCAACATTATCTGTGTTAAGGAAACTCTTTTCTTTGTTGACAGTGTCTATTCGAAGAATTGGCATTTAACAAATATGTTAATTAAAGCTCTAGACTACATGCTATAATGTTTGCCATGCATTTTGTGACAAGTTCTATTGTGTTTTTATGTTAATATTATTCTTCTGCAGATTACATTGTTCCTTATTCAGTCAAATCAAAATGTTGAATCTGGGCATAGCATCTAAGTGAAAGAAAACCAGGTGGTGGGTTTTTTTTTCCTGCTTAACTTTTGTTTAATTCTGCTGGGGACAACTGATGAAAAAGTTAAAACTATTTATTTTGTCTAAAGCAAGCATGATCCCTGGTTAAGTATATTTTACTGAGAGAAAGGAAAAAGAGAAGTAAAAGGGAAAGAATAGAAAAAGAAAAGAGGGAGAAATATGTACTCATTTCATTATTCTGAGGAGAAAAATGGAACTCTTAGCTATATTCGCTTTTTGCAATTACACCCTAAATTGAGATTCTAGTCAAGGAGCAGTTTCCATTTGTTATGTATATATATGCATTTTTCATCTCGCATAACACAGGCTCATACAACACAAGATTAAGATAAATTGAGGTCTTTCTTTTTCCTTCTTAATTTACTTCCTTATTCCATATACAAAGAACCTGCTTGAATATGAGAAATTTGACCTAAATTCCATTTTATCAAGAAGGTTGCCTGAAATTTACAATGTGAAAATAAAGGGGATACTTTTGATTTCCCAAAGTTCAAATCTGGGAAATATTAGCATAAGTACTTTGATGATCATGACAGTAAGTCTAGAGGATTAATCTCTAAAGCAATCAGAATTCAGATCTTCTACAGCTTTATAGATCAGAATGACCTATTTTAATTAATTATTCCAGATACAAAAAGATAGCTGCTTTACATAGAAGACTGGAGCTGTTATCTACTTTCAGGACTGGGTTACCTTGAGTAAATTCCTCTCAAAACCTGACTTCATATGCAATTTTCTGAGTGATCTTTAAATAGGAGAAAAGGCACATGGCCTTGCTGGGAGATAGCATAACATTGTGGATAAGAGGCTTGGGTTTTGACTCCATTGTCTTTGCTTATTAGCTATTTGATATGGAAGAAATTGGCTTCCCCGGTGGCTCAGAGGTAAAAATGCCACCTGCAATGTGGAACCACAAGAGACCTGAGTCCCATCCCTGGGTCAGGAAGGTCCCCTGGAGGACAGTATGGCAACCCACTTCAGTGTTCTTACCTGGAGAATCCCATGGACAGAGGAGCCTGTCAGACTACAGTCCATAGGATCCTAAAGAGTCAGGCATGGCTGAAGTGACTTACCACACAGTCACGCATGGAACAAGTTACTTAAACTCCTGTGCTTTGGTTTTTCATATTAAATGAGGACAATCATAATGCACTCATAAATAATCTATAGAGACCATTCTTTAAATTTGTATAGCTATTATTATTATTATTTTGTAGGCATTATTTATAATAGAGGAGAACTTAGAGATATATTTCACTACTGCTGCTGCTAAGTCACTTCAGTCGTGTCCGACTCTGTGTGACCCCACAGACGGCAGCCCACCAGGCTCCACCATCCCTGGGATTTTCCAGGCAAGAGTACTGGAGTGGGGTGCCATTGCCTTCTCTGATATTTCACTAATTAAAGCAAAAGATACATTGTAGAAACTCAGCATTTTGATTCCTAAAGAAGCATCTATTTCATATTGCTCACCTGTTTCAAAGTGTTTCATTGTTATGCTCACGTATATAAAGATTAAATTAAATAATTTAAAAAAAATAAGTGTTATTGTTCAGTCACTAAGTCATGTCCGACTCTTTGCAACCCAATGAGCTGCAGCATGCCAGACTTCCCTGTCCTTTGCTATCTGCCAGAGTTTGCACAAAATCATGTCCATTGAGTCAGTGATAGTATCCAACCATCTCATCCTCTGTTGCCCCCTTCTTCTCCTGCCCTCAATCTTTTCTAGCATCAGGGGCTTTTCCAATGAATCAGCTCTTCGCATCAGATGGCCGAAGTACTGGTACTTCAGCTTCAGCATCAGTCCCTCCCATGAATGTTCAGGAATGATTTCCTTTAGGATTGACTGGTTGGATCTCTGTGCTATCCAAGGGACACTGAAGAGTCTTCTTCAGCATCACAGTTCAAAAGCACCAATTTTTCAGCACTTAGCCTTCTTTATGGTACAACTCTCACATCCTTAATAACTACTGGGAAAACCATAGCTTTGACTAGATGGACCTTTGTCAACAAAGTAATGTCTCTGCTTTTTAATACACTGTCTAGTTTTGTCATAGCCTTTCTTCCAATGAACTTGCGTCTTTTAATTTTATGGTTGCAGTCACCATTTGCAGTGATTTTGGAGCCCAAGAAAATAAATTCTGCCACTGTTTCCATTTTTTCCCCATCTATTTGCCATGAAGTGATGGGGCTGGATGCCATGATCTTCATTTTTGAACACTGGGTTTTAAGCCAACTTTTTCACTCTCCTCTTTCACCTTCATCAAGAGACTCTTTAGTTCTTCTTCACTTTCTGCCACTGAGGCAGTATTATATACATACCTGAAGTTGTTGATATTTCTCCCAGAAATCTTTATTCTAGTTTGTCATTCATCCAGCCCAGCATTTCGAATCACACACTCTGCATTTATAAGTTAAATAATCAGGGTGACAATATACAGCCTTGATGTACTCCTTTCCCAATTTGGAACCACTCCATTGTTCCATGTCCAGTTCTAACTTTTGCTTCTTAACCTGTATACAGTTTTCTCAGGAGGCAGGTAAAGTGGTCTAGTGTTCCCATATCATTCAGAATTTTTCACAGTTTGTTGTGATCCACACAGTAAAAGGCTTTAGTGTAGTCAATGAAGCAGAAGTATATGTTTTTTTTCTGGAATTCCCTTGTTTGTTTGTTTTTTTATAATCCAACAGATGTTGGCAATTTGGTCTCTGGTTAATACTTACTGACCACTTACCTTTAGATGTACACTGCTCAAAATGCTTTTTAATCTTCTTTAAGTTCTACAATAAGACTATGGAGTGGATGCTCTTATTATATTTCCATTTTACAGATAAGAAAACTGAAGAATAAAGAACTTGCCTAGAGCCAATCAGTAGGTGGCAATGAGGATTCTAGCTCAGGACTTTTCTGTTTCACCTTTAATGAAAACCCTAGAGTCCAAGTTTCCTAGCTTAAGATATGTTATCTATTATTGAAGTTGTGTCCCACTCTTTGCATCCACATGAACCTCAGCACGTATTCCCTGTCCTTCTCTATCTCCTGGAGTTATTATTGATGTTCTTGATGCAGGAGGTAGATGCCCCGCCCCCCTACTCCCCAGGGTATAACAATAAGATATTCGTTCCCTGTGGGCTGAAACTCCAAGACAAAACTAGCAGGACAATTGAGAGGAGCTTGGGCCCTGCCCAGATAGGAGACCACATATGTCTTGTTCCCCAAGTCAGGAGACCTCCCTGACCACATATGCACAGAAAGGCTCCTTGGAGTTTAAAAGGGGAGTGATGCTAACAGATTCTTTACCTATATGCCTCTTCGGTAGAATCTATCTTGGCTAAGAGATGCATGTGCATGCGTGGGAAGATCATGATGTTACAGGAATGGGGACCACTTCCAGGGCCCGAAACTGGGCTCTTGACTAACACTCAGAAATTAATTGTCTGAGAAGACACATGTGCTGACAAAGCAAGAGATTTTATTGGGAAAGGGCATCCGGGTGGAGAGCAGTAGGGTAGGGGAACCCAGGAGAACTGCTCTGCCACATGGCTTGCAGTCTCGGGTTTTATGGTGATGGGATTAGTTCCCAGGTTGTCTTTAGCCAATCATTCTGACTCAGAGTCCTTCCTGGTGGTGCATGCCTTGTTCAGCCAAGGTGGATGCCAGAGAGAAGGATTCTAGGAGGTGGTTGGACATGTGGTGTCTCCTTTTGACCTTTCCTGAACTCTTCTGGCTGGTGTTGGCTTATTAGTTCTGTGTTCCTTATCAGAACCTCCTGTCGTAAAACAATTCTTGCAAATGGTTACTATGGTGCCTGGCCAGGGTGGGCGGTTTCAATCAGTGTGCTTCCCCTAACAACTCCCCCATGAGAGACTTCATACTCAAGATACTTCTTGGGAACTGGGGCAGAGGTCTCTTTCTTCTGTAACTTCTTCCTGCTGTGCATGGGCGAAGACCTGCCTAGCAGAGCAGAAGTCTCTCTCTATTCAATCTAAGTCCTAACAATGAGATATGCCAAATATGGGCTCTGAACCTAGCAAATCAGAATGACTTGCCATAGGAAAACTGGAAGAAACACCCCATAAAAATAATTCATATTGCCACGAGGGTGCAACTCAGGGACTCTCCCTCTTAGTCTGCCCATGTGTCTAACCACCCCTACTGTACTCTTTTCCCTCCTGATAAATACTGTCATCATTTCACTACTTTCTATCTTTGTGGGAATTATTTTTGCAAAGCCAAAGGGCCAGGGCCTTGTCATTGACCACTGGTCTAGTGGCTAGGATTTGGCACTCTCAACACCTGCAACCCCACATCAATCTCTGAATCAGGAACCAAAGCCCCATTTCAAGCTGCTGCAGGCTAAGGCTGTCCAAAATCATTCTTGTTATTTATTAGCCTTACATTTCTGGCGTGTGCTGCTGCTGCTGCTAAGTCGCTTCAGTTGTGTCTGACTCTGTGAGACCCCATAGATGGCAGCTTACCAGGCTCCCCTGTCCCTGGGATTCTCCAGGAAAGAACACTGGAGTGGGTTGCCATTTCCTTCTCCAACACATGAAAGTGAAAAGTGAAAGTGAAGTCACTCAATCATGTCTGACTCTTAGCCACCCCATGGACTATAGCCTACCAGGCTCCTCCATCCATGGGATTTTCCAGGCAAGAGTACTAGAGTGGGGTGCCATTTTTGGCATGTGAGAGAGATGTATATATTTATTGAGAACTGGATGAACAAATGGATGACTGCATGATAATATATAAAAATAAAATCAAATAACAAAATACTTTTTGCTTCTTTAAATCTGAAGATAACTGGATAAAGAATTATTTTCACAAATATTCTAGATATTTCCAAAGATATTCCAATCATTAGCTTTTATTTGCCCCCCCAAACCAAATCTTTAGTATAGTTAATAATGGTGTAGTCTTCTTTTATTGTGGCACTATTTTGCATGTTAATAGGCTTCAATTGTTCTAAAAATCACCACTGGGAAAATATTTTTTCCTAAGCTTCTAGCAATAGAAATAGTTTTTAAGAAAAAGACTTAACTAAACCAATAGACTAATATTTCTATGTGAGTTGCATTTAATAACTTCCTTGGATCATTTTTTAAAGAAGTATTAGAAATTAAAGTCATTACCAAGTCACAAAACATGGTTTTAAAAAATCTATGAATGTCTAAGAATGCTATTTTATTGAGCATTTTCAGCTATCATTAGCCAAACTGTCCTCAAACTTTCTGAAGCTAAAGCATGTCTAATGGTATCCTCACTAATAGCAGAAAGACATTTGAGTAAATTCATTTTTTAAAGGATCATTGAGTGCCTTAGCTAGTTAAACCGGAAGCCCGCAGTAATCAGGGAGAGGCATTGCTTGCCTTCTCCTATGGTTTCTTCATTAGCAATGGTAATAATGACAATAGTTAGTTCATAACTAGTATACTGTTAAGACGATCCCTGGGGTGCCTTTATACACTCTATTTAATTTCGGCTTCCGGTTTGGTCAGTTTATTTTGCAAGCCAATTGCCTCCTTGCCATTCCCAGCTCTCTAGAATTTGCCTAACATAGAAACCAAGCTGTTTTCTTTCTGCTGCATGCATCAATGCTAACAACAAACAAATAGCTGAACACAGAATTCAGCCTACAGAGCTCAGGCTAAGTGAGCATCTGAAAACTTACAACTTTATTTTTAAAATCAGAATTCAGTCTCCTGATCTAAAAAGTTAACAAAACAATCATACCCACTTCTATCCCATACTAATGTATTTGCATTTTAATAAAATATGTGGATTTGACTTTGTTGTTCTGTTACTAAATAATTGTTCTCATGTCTTTTTGGAAACTTTTGCATTCTCAGTCACTAAGTCATCTCTGACTCTTTGCCACCTCATGGACTGCAGTGCACCAGGCTCCTCTCTTCATGGGATTCTCCAGGCAAGAATACTGGAGTGGGTTGCCATACCTTCCCCCAGAGGATCTTCCTAACCCAGGGATCGAACCTAGTCTCCTGTGTCTCCTACACTGGCAGGTGGATTCTTTATCCACTGCACCACCTGGAAAGCTCCTTGAAACCTTTTGGTAAGCCTTAAATACCTTTGGTAGCTCGCAATCTGTCTTATATGTCCTTTACATCCCATACCATCACATGCACCACCTAGATAGTTAACTAGAAGTGCTTCATACATACATGTGCGTACTCAGTTGCTTCAGTAACGTCCAGACTTTTTGGGACCTTATGGACTGTAGCCTGCCAGGCTCCTCTGTCCATGGGATTCTCCAGGCAAGGATACTGGAATGGGTTGCCATGCCCTCCTCCAGAAATACATACACAGTAAGCAACTAATAAATGCTCACAAATTAGAAGCAGCTAAACAATACGTAGCTCTGTTGGTAAGGAATCTGCCTGCAATGCAGGAGACCCTGGTTCGATTTCTGGGTCTGGAAGATCCCCTGGAGAAGGGATAGGCTACCCACACCAGTATTCTTATGCATCCCTGTGGCTCAGCTGGTAAGAATAGGCCTGCAATGCGGGAGAACCTGGGTTCAATCCCTAGGTTGGGACAATACCCTGAAGAGGGGAAAGGTTACCCACTGCAGTATTCTGGCCTAGAGAATTCCACGGACTGTATAGCCCTTGGGTCGCAAAGACTCAGACATGACTGAGAGACTTTCACTTTCACCTTCAAACAACATATGTCTCATACTGCTTAGCAAACATGTGGATGGATACAGAGAAAGTTGCCAACAGCTGTAGTGTTTTTATGTTCTCATTTACCACTCCCATAGATGACACCAGATAGTCCTGTTCTTACAGTTCTTGGGCAGGGCAAATTAGTTCAGGTTTCCATTGATTTAGTTTCCAGACTACACAGAACAATAGATTACAGTACTGCAACTTTTCCAGCCATTTTTTCCCTATGACGATTTTTCTCTTCTCCCTAAACTTCTAAGTATATGCTTCTAAGTAGGGTTGCTATGAAAAATAAAACAGAAAGAGGTAAATCTTTTGAATAATTACAGCATAAAATGGAGTATTGTTTTTATGCTTGACTGGTCCAAATTGGTTGCATACATTGATTTATTGTATTGTTAACCAATATAAGCTTTATTTTATTTCCGCCCAAGGAACAAATATTGCGAAATAAAACAGTCTGATCCCTGCACTATTGCAATCAATGTCAAAATTTTAGAATAAGTTCTCTGCTTAAAACTTTTGAATAGAAATTATTATACAAAGTTGGAAGGAAATCAAAATCCATATCCAAAGAGTACAGTGATTTTCCAATGTACTGTTATTAAAATGGAAAGAAGTAAATGTTATTTTGGCATGTATTTTCACACAAAAAAAGTTTTATAATGCTACTTTTCCCACTTAGAGCATGAAATGATTTCAAACTTTACATAGGAGACTGTGGAAGTCACAGACTCTTCTGCATTTTTTAAGCAATTTAATTTCCTCCTGTCCTGATTCAATTACAGTAACATAAATTATAACAGAAATTTAATAAAGTGGACAGTTAAGTGAATTTAATCTATTCTCTTCAGAATAAATAAGATTAACCAGATAAGATGCAGATTTGAAAAGTATTTTAACTGATAAGGTAAATCAGAAATCAGAAACATCCCTCAAACTACCCAGTCAGATAATTAAGGGAAATAATATTAAGAAGAAAACAAAGGGTAACAAGCAATATAGTACTGACTTCTTTCTTTGTAAAATGATTAACCTTTGGAAAGACTTTCTGTCAATACAGTCTTTGTCAGTTAAAAGAGTTAGATCCATTCCTGAAAAGCAAATAATGGGCAGTAAATCTTGGCTTCATTCACTCTCTAGTGAAATAAGTTTTACTAAATTTTTCTTCCCATTTTTGAAATCTGCTTCAATTTCTCTTTTGGGATTATTAGTTCTTACTGCTCTGCAGATTAATGTAATATATTAAAATCATCAAAATAAACATTTAGTAACCCAGAGAATTTACCGCTATGATAAAAAGTGGTACTTGGTATAAAGTGTCCCCTTTACACACAGTCTGGAAGCAAATTTTAAGTAGAGAGAATACAGGAAGGGGGAACCTTATGGTTCTTGAGAGGCTTGTTAAAATCCTCCTTGGACATAGTCTAAAAGAGATTGAAACTGTTAAATCAGTATTTTAAATTAGCACATTAGCGTGTTTTGGAGGCGGAAGCATTCGGAGCATTTGGAGGAGGAAGCATTCAGTAAATAATTGATGAATAAAATTGTATAACAAAATAGAATACAATAAATACAATTAAAATTCACCTGTCTGAAACAAATGCCTTATGAATTAATTATTCCAAAGTACCCAACATTTTTTCTTATTTAAAATAAAAATTCCTTTTTATTAACAGATGCACTAATAATTTTGTTTACTGCAGGTAAGACTGACTTGGGATTCAAGTTAAAATATCATCGTTTCAGGAATAACCCTGAGCCACTTTTGAGCAACATTATTAGATATAATAAGCCAGTATTATCATCCATGATTGTGGATGTCTTTTGTTAAGTTCATTGTGTATGTCTCTTATGTGTGTTTTGTTAAAAAATACTCAGATTCCCAAATATATTATACTTACTGCTTCAGTTATTAAAGGAGAACAGAGAAGACTGGAGACTATGGCAACAATGGTTTCATGAGGAGGGGTTTTTAGAGTCAGTGATCACATACAATGTAACAAAATCAAGACAACATCAAAAACTTCTGATGACCAATCAACCTGCCTTTTAAGAGGTCATAAACTGGGACTTCCTTGTGAACTTCCAGATGGTCAAGCTGGTTTTAGAAAAGGCAGAGGAACCAGAGATCCAATTGCCAACATCCGCTGGAGCATGGAAAAAGCAAGAGATTTCCAGAAAAGCATCTATTTCTGCTTTATTGACTATGCCAAAGCCTTTGACTGTGTGGATCACAATAAACTGGAAAATTCTGAAAGAGATGGGAATACCAGACCACCTGACCTGCCTCTTGAGAAACCTGTATGCAGGTCAGGAAGCAACAGTTAGAACTGGACATGGAACAACAGACTGGTTCCAAATAGGAAAAGGAGTACATCAAGGCTGTATATTGTCACCCTGCTTATTTAACTTCTATGCAGAGTACATTATGAGAAGCGCTGGGCTGGAAGAAGCACAAGCTGGAATCAAGATTGCTGGGAGAAATATCAATAACCTCAGATACGCAGATGATACCACCCTGATGGCAGAAAGTGAAGAGGAACTAAAAAGCCTCTTGATGAAGGTGAAAGTGGAGAGTGAAAAAGTTGGCTTAAAGCTCAACATTCAGAAATCTAAGATCATGGCATCTGGTCCCATCACTTCACGGCAAATAGATGGAAAAAGAGGGGAAATAGTGTCAGACTTTATTTTTCTTGGCTCCAAAATCACTGCAGATGGTGACTGCAGCCATGAAATTAAAAGACACTTACTCCTTGGAAGGAAAGTTATGATCAACCTAGATAGCATATTCAAAAGCAGAGACATTACTTTGCCAACAAAGGTCCGTCTAGTCAAAACTATGGTTTTTCCTGTGGTCATGTATGGATGTGAGAGTTGGACTATGAAGTAAGCTGAGCACCGAAGACTTGATGCTTTTGAACTGTGGTGTTGGAGAAGACTCTTGAGAGTCCCTTGGACTGCAAGGAGATCCAAGCAGTCCAATCTGAAGGAGATCAGCCCTGGGATTTCTTTGGAAGGAATGATGCTAAGGCTGAAACTCCAGTACGTTGGCCACCTCATGAGAAGAGTTGACTCACTGGAAAAGTCTCTGATGCTGGGAGGGATTGGGGAGAGGAGGAGAAGGGGACGACAGAGGATGAGATGGCTGAATGGCATCACCAACTCAATGGATGTGAGTTTGGGTGAACTCCAGGAGTTGGTGATGGACAGGGAGGCCTGGCATGCTGCAATTCATGGGGTCACAAAAAGTCGGACACGACTGAGCAACTGAACTGAACTGGTGGTCCTGCAATTAAGAATCCTCCTTGCAATGCAGGGACAAAGGTTCAATCCCTGGTCAGGGAGCTAGGATCTCACATACCACAGAGAAACTAAGCCTGAGTCCTGCAATTAGACAGCCTGCACCTAGGGAGACTGTGAGCCACAAAGAAAGAGCCGTAAAGAGAAGAGCCACAGTGAAAGATCCTGTGCAGCAAGAGGTCACATTAAAAACTTTGGGTAGTTCACTGAGTAATGATTCCAAATTTGGTTGGCCCTTAAAATAAGTAAATTTCAGTATCATGAAACAACAGGGAAAATACAGCAAAAGATTCAATATCAAACGAGTTGAACCTAGAGGAGATTTCTTTAATGTTAGACACTTAAAATTCCACGAAGGATATTTATTCAACTTGAATTTAAAATAACTGAAAGAATTACAAAATGTGAGTCATTCAGTATGTCACTTTAGTTCTAAAGATATTTAGGAAATTAATTAACTCATTAATTTATCTAAAATCAAAGTGAATTTATGTGTAATTATTCTTTTATTGATTGGTCATATGTGAAGTGAAATAATCTCATTTATTCATGGTGAAATTCTTTTTTTTCTGTCTTTTCATCTCATAATGACTGAATAAACTCGATAAACAGGAATGCTCCTTTGCCATATATGATTTCTAAAAAATTCTCACAACCTAAAAATTTTAGTTAGTATTTGAATTTCCTAAAATATGACATACAGTGAAACCAATTTCAAGAATACAAAAATATTTAGTAATGGGTTGTCTTGGATTTAGTGTCTTCCAAAGAAAAAAATTTTTGAAATATAAATTTTACTTCATGAGAACATCTCTAAATTAAACAGAAAGTATCCCTTTTTAAGTTCCGGTTTACAAAGAAGGAAAAGTACCAAGCTTAAAAAAATCTTTCCTCCCAAGTAGGCATCATTATTGACTTAAAACTCCTGTCATTACATAATACTAATTTATTTTTCAGTGCTGCTGGATATGTCAAAACTGTGAATCCTGGTAAGCAGATGTCCAGACTGAAATCTGAGGCCCAGGACAACTGTCATTCTAACTTCCCCTACTCTGGGTATTATATAAGGATTAGTATGTGGAATACCTCCAAAGACTTAAAATACTGAAAGTTTCCTTTCTATATCATTTTAAATAAATACATACATAAGAATTCTCCAAAGTACTGCCTCTCCCCCTTCCTCCCCACTCCACACACACTAAACCTGCAGTCACAGGAGGAAATGTAGCCATGGCAGATTAAACAACAGCTTGTTTTTGACACTGAAGAGATTCTTTCTTCAATTGTTTTTAGTCAATATCTCTCTAGAGGTTAAAAAAGATAGATAATAGGTTATATACATATATATATGTGTGTGTGTGTGTGTGTATACATATATAAATGGAGATTCATGTGTATATAAATCATGCAGAAAACCAGAACATAAGGCATTATTTTTGAGTGGTCCTTGTAAATGGTCTTATCAGTAGGATAAGATAGACATTTTAGGAGGAGGACAATGCACACTTGGGATTTGTTCCAGTCTTTCCCTGACACTGGGCAGACAGTAGGGTTAAAGAGCATGCAATTTGCTTTACCACTGTAGTGATGTAGGTGACCAGTGGATGCCGAGACTCATATATTTTCCTTTGTGATAGACATCGATGGTCCTGCTTCTTCCTGAGGCAGACTCAGCTGACACAGTGTTTTATGCACACAGTTCCATAGAAATTCTGCCTAGGGTATGAATCTGTTAGGTAACAATGGCTCTCAGATTTGCAACAAAAGCCTAGGCTTCAAAGACTCTTCAGCAGCCGTTTCCTCCAGAAGAAAATCATTTGCATTTTTTTTTTGTATACAGATACTTTAATAACATTCTGCTGAAGTTTTGAAGGAATTTCAATTTATGCAAAATGAAGAAAGGGAGGAAAAAATAATACTGATAATGATACTAATATAGACCCACAATCCAAGAGGCCTGTGGTGGCATTGTGTTTATTGCAATTGTAGACACTTTACCAGTTATCCTTCTAAAGAGGTTTAAAAATGGGCTTTGGATAGTTGAACTAAGCTCTGTTAACAGTTTATCAGCCACAGTTTAAAATATATATTTTTTTCTAGAGTGTAAGAATTTGAAAGTGAAGATTTTTTAAATGATAGAAGTTTTACTGACCCTGCGGAAGAGATTTATTTTTAGAGAAATGTAGGGTCCGACCTTTCATGTTTCAAGACACCCTGGCATAGTGCGGGCCTTCCTGTTATCTTTTGCTTCTGCTTGTCTCCTGGAGGCAAGTCCTTCCTATCAAGAGCCAGATTTAGGAGAATTCTGGAAGGAAAAGACAGGCAGGAATCAACCGGAACTAAAGCCTTTAACATCCATGAAGTGATTAAAATGCAGCCATGCCCAACAAGACCACACTGCTGTTATCAAACAGACATTGACAACTTCTTTGAACTCAACTCAATGATGTATGGGGGAACATAGAAATTTTCAGGTGTCTCCAGGAAACAGACTCCGGTTTCTCAACACAAACTGGCAGCATTTACATATTACCCAGAGCTAACAGTGACCCCACACTTTGCTTATCCTTTGCCAAATCAAGTCGAAGGTAGCATCCAGGAAAGCAGTATGCTGCCAGGTGTAGAGGACAACTGGTTAGTTTATCGATTTGTGATGGTTCCAAACCTGGCCAATCAAAAAACACAGTGTACTGCAGAGTGCACACATTTTGAGCCACTGCTGTTACTGATCAAAACACTGCTTCACAGACTAGTTTGCTTCTCGAATCTAGTTTGCAGAGAAACTAGTAGAGGAAATTTTCTCCCATTTTACCTTTTGCCATTACACTGAAGAAATACCTAGCCTAATTGTTTTTTTCTGGTTTGAGGGACGTTTTTTTCTGGCAGGGGTGGTGGGGAGGTCAGGAGAGGAACATCCAAGCGAAATAAAAGTAGCACTTCAGTGTCACATTTACTTTAAAAGAGAAAGGAAAGGGAGAAAAGAAAAGAGGAAAGGGGAGGAGATGGGAGACATGAGAGGGGAAGGGAGGGAAGGAGAGGATAAGCTTCTTATTCTATTTGGGTTTCTTTTTGCTAAATTGCTAAAGGAACAACCAGTACCACAAGGCTCAAAACAGAGCTAATAACTGCAACTGAATATGTAATATTAGAATATTTATATTTTTAAAGATTTACGTTTGAGTTCCTTGTCTGTGTTAGCCTAGATTCCTTTCACATGCTCCTATGCAGGCCTACCTTCCTAAACCAGCAATAATTTTAGGGATTCATTCGGCTGTTAAAGCAACAGCAAAATGCTAGACAGGGCATCCTAGGACCAAGGAGAAGCCAGGTGGGTGACATCACAAAGGATGAAATGAGATGCCCTTGGACATCTAGTACTGTGAGAACTAGACTGAAGTGTGCTGTCACTCACACAAATCAAAGAGGCACAAGCGCATGTCACTTACTATTGTAATTTGGTGTTAATGAAAACATGTGAAAGCCTGTCTCTGAGAAAGTTTATCTGCTGTCTCAAATATGAGCTTTGCATCCTGAATACTTTTCGGCTCAAAACTTATTGGCAGTCTGTCATACATGAAACTAGAGAAGATAGAAACAACCAGTGCCCCTCATACTGTGTTCATCACCAGTGCACACGGGGGTGGTCCTTTTAACTCCCTCATTTCTAGCATCCATGATTTCAAGTGTCAATACAGCATCTCGAAATCTAGTCTTAGAGGATTCTTTCTTATGTGAGAACTACTTAAAAGATGGACACGTTATTCAAAGGATTGAACTAAAAAGTTCTCATTTTTCATTACCATGTCAGGTATAAAATGAAATGATTCAATTAGTGTTTATATTATTTAGATTATAGCTGTTTTAAAACAAAGAAATATAATTCCCATAGGACAGTAGTTCAATTGCCACGACTCTCCCAAAAGACCCAATAGGGGAATTGGTTAAGGATGCTTATTTTTTTCCAATTCTAGAACTGAACTAAGAAAGATAATAGGCTAATAAATAGTTTATGTAAAATTAATAACTGAATCTGCAAGGTCTTTGATAAGTAACATATCATAGTTTTCTGATTATAATCTACTCAATAAAAAGAATTATCTGTATAACTCACATCCTTGTCTTCTATTCTTCATTTTTTTTTTCAAAAAGGAACCCCAGAAGCGAAACTAAAAACATTTTTTCTTACTCAAAAACCATTTAGACTATTGCAAAAATATATGCAAAAGGGTCAACAAAATTCTTTTATCTTTCATAATCAAAACAGTCATTAAATGGGGTAAATTTTCCAGTGTGTTCGTTATTTGTATCATCTCCACTTCAAAACACATCTGCTCTTTGTTTCCTTTTTGGTTTCTACTTTGCTATTTCTAGTATGCTGAAGGCTGAGAAATAAGAAAACCCAGCTTACTAATAAATAAGGTCAAAGAGCCCCTCAATGAAATCCTGTGTTAGGAGCACAACCACCAAGCCCCCAGCCCACAGATTTTCCAGGAAATATATCATAAGCAACTGCTACAGCTTAGAGGCCTTGTCCAGTGCTTATTGAAAACTTCAAATGGTTAAAACTGTCAGATAAGTGACTCCACAATAAGTAGGCAGCTGTGGGTGTGTTTCTTTCTTAATATGTATATTTCTCCATTTAAATGAGCACTTGGCATAAGTGCTTCTTAGGCTACACAGCATTCTTAAAGAAAAAGAAAAGGTCAGCGCTAACCCAACATGATTAAAAGGAAATATTCCATAATGAGAGGCTCTATTGCTACTTTACAAAGCATTAGAAAAACTGCATTTCAGATATTAAAACAGTCCGGGCATCTCCCAGTTGAAAAAGTATGAAAAAGTACAGGAAAGTGCTTCTAAAAATAATGTGAATTATTGGCAATGTGGATTCTGAAGAGAGATTACGTGAACAGATAATGTTTAGCTCTTCAAAACTGACTTGTGTAGGTGGAGAAGAACTTGATAGAAAATAAATAATCCATCTGTAAGGGAATCAAAGAGTAGGGAAACAACTAGAGATGCTACCAGTTGAAACAAAAAAAAAGTAGCAAACATAACATATTTAAAAATAAGTGTTAGATGAAGCAATATTTCTTAGGGAGCAAATGCAAGGAAGTAACACAACAGTTTCCGGATACCTGAGTTGGGAAGATCCCCTGGAGAAGGGAAAGGCTACCCACTGCAGTATTCTGGCCTGGAGAGTTCCATGGACTGTATAGTCCATGGGGTCACAAAGTGTCAGACAGGACTGAGTGACTTTCACTTTCACTTTCAACACTACAGTCTACCTAATAAAGTCACTTTTTCTTCCTGGAATGATCTTGGAAGGAGTTTTATCTTATCCTCCCTCAAAATGCATTTATAGCCCTAGGAACCAAAGTATCTGGTATATCTTTAACACACAAGAGTTAAACATTGTTCACTCTTCTAAATTAAAATAATCTAACATATATTTTTGAAATGTTCCCCAGATGTTCTGAGAGTAAAAGAAGTGACAGATTAAAGAGAGGAAAAAGAAAAGGAAAAATAGACCTGTGAACCTGGCCACCAACTGAGTGTATTTACTAAATGCCCAGCATGCATCCTCTCTGAAGACAGAATCCATTAAACATTATTTAAAAAATTCTGACCCTCCTAGGAGTCTGACTATGCAAAGGACTAAATTTCAGGACTAGAGAAAGTTTAGTTACTTTTATTCAGAAGTTACACAAATGATAATATAAACACCTGCAATGCTTTCTCTAAGATTCAAAAAAAAAAAAAAAGAATATATAAAAATTATAATTCATTCTGAGCGTTTCTCACTAGGCAGGTAACCTACAAATGCCCACACAGGGAGAGCCACTGAAGTCTTTCCTTGATCTAAGCGACATAAATATATCAGAGCTCATGGTGGACTTCAGCCTAGGTGCCTTTTCCTGTCTCCCAGAACCATCTCTGCAAAGCTTCAATCCAATTAATATTTGTAAGAGAAATCGTCAATGTGTATTTAGATGATGCAAAGCTAAGCTCCATGTTTAATAATGTGTTAGATACCTTAAAATATGAAACATATTTCTCATTCTCATGAAGGCTTCAATGTATAGGTGAAAGAGTAAAACATGAGAGTTGCAGAGAAAAAATAACAATGCTATTTAAATATTCGATAGAGTAAGAAACTGGCATCTTAATAAATATTTACTTAAAACTTCTACTTGTCAGAATTTAGCTCACATGTTTTATCTTCCAAGAAGCCTTCCCTCAGTTCTCCTCTTTCTTAACACAAACTGACTTGGGGACATTTAATATGTGTTCTCATCACGTTCTCTGCTTACTTCTAACAAAGGACTTGTATGTAACATGCTCTACTTTAAAATTCTGGAGAAGGAAATGGCGACCCACTCCAGTATTCTTGCCTGAAGAATCCCATGGACAGAGGAGCCTGGTGGGCCATGCATGGTCCAGGGGTTGCAGAGAGTTGGGCACAACTGAAGTGACTAAGCACGCACACACTTTAAAATTCTTGTCCGTGTTGTTTGTGCCTTGAATAATGGATTCTGTCATTTTATAGATGAATTCCTGACAAGAAAAATACAACTTTATGGCTGGCAGGTAGGAGGCAACCAATAGCTATTTATTGAATTAATAAATAACTCATGCTGCTGCTGCTGCTGCTAAGTCGCTTCAGTCGTGTCCAACTGTGCGACACCATAGACGGCAGCCCACCAGGCTCCCCCGTCCCTGGGATTCTCCAGACAAGAACACTGGAGTGGGTTGCCATTTCCTTCTCCAGTGCGTGAAAGTGAAAAGTGAAAGTGAAGTCGTTCAGTCGTGTCCGACTCTTCGCGACCCCATGGACTGCGGCCCACCAGGCTCCTCCATCCATGGGATTGTCCAGGCAAGAGTGCTGGAGTGGGGTGCCATTGCCTTCTCCAAAATAACTCATAGTATCCACTTAAAATGTGCTAGTTAATTTTGTGGAATTGCCAAATGCAAAAATAATGAGTATTATGATTTCAGAAAAATAGAATAATTTAAAAGGAATATTATGGAAGAAATCACCTGAATTTTGTAACCATATCACTTAACTTTTTTATTTTTTATTTTGAATACTGAGCTAGTCAACAGACTTTATGCTAAGTGACATTTGGATCTCTCCAAATTAAAATCCATATATAGAAAGTCTGAAATTTTTTACCATTTCAATAGTACTTTGCTGAATTAAAAAATCATGTATCTGCAGCTTTCGATTTTATTAAGAGAAAACTCATCTTTGCATTTAGAAGTTCTTTGACAAGACCTCATATGCATAGCATATAAAAGACACATGAGAATTTTTTTCTGGGGAATTAACAAAAGCAAAAATCTCTAATCAATTTTCTAATGCAGAGGACCCAAAATGACCTATTTTGAAAGACGACTTATAGCCACATCAATTACTTAACCTCAGCAATTGAAATATTTTAGTAATGATGAGATCAGATAATATAATAAATATTACTTATTCATTCACTTATTGATATAACCAGTCAACACATCACTTAAGCACTTACTATGTGCTGAATGTTGTGTTAAGCATTTTGAACAAAAAATATGGATTTTAAAAATAGAGAAATATAGTCCAATCCCCACGAAGTTCACCATATAATCAGTCAAGAGAGACAGACATTAATCATACAATTAGGAAAATGATTGTAAAGTTACAGTGTGGTATAAATAATACAAAGAAAATGCTCTAAGACTATAGAATACATCAGGGTCCAAGAAGGTTTTCTTGAGAAATTCACAGCATAGGCCTAATCTGAAGAACAGAGAGTAGCTTGCTAGAGCAGAGGAGGATGGCAGGTGCAAAGGAAATTACAGGCAGGCGAAGCAGTGCATATGTAGGATCCCTGATGGGAAGAAATGAGAGCATCTGAGAGAGGGACTGAAGGACCACTGGTGTGGGAGTTCAGCAAACAAACAGTATCCTACAGATGGAGCTGGGGTGATCAGGATGAATCAGCCCCCAGCAAGTCTCACCAGTGGCAATTAAGATTTTTTCCACTTTTTTCTAACTGCCATGGCTTCTGCTGAACTTTCCTAAGCAGAGTGGTAATAAGATATGCATTCCAAGCTGATCACTCTGACTGCAGAGTGGGGAACAGATTGGAGAAGGGTGGAGTGTCTGTGGAAAGACCATTTAGGAGGCTTTTGGAGTGGTCCAGCAAGACGCTGTGTGGTACCTCAAAGGACAGTATCTGTGTCATGGAAAGCAGAGAAAGGCATTCAGGCAAAAACATTCAGTGCTCAATGAGTGTTTGAAATTACTTCTAGACAGTGACAGGGAGCAAAGATTTATAAATAAGTATTAATACTAGATTTATCCGATTTCTTTTCCTTAGACATAGAAGTTATATTTTTAAGGAAAGCATCGTGATGGTTTTTCAGACTGCTACCCTCAGCAGAGCCAGTGTGAACAAACCTATTTCCCCCTCTTTCCTCTCACATCATATTCAGAATAGGTGGTGAGGAATAGACAGGTATCACATCACACATACACATACACACAATGTTGGACAGTCATATCTAAATGACTCTGTTTAACATAAACCAAAATACATTGCACTTAGTCTATTTAATCAAAATATTATATCAAAATACTCAAGGATTCATAGCAGATGAACACAGATCTATTTGAAGAATTTTTTCCTTTTGCCTCCTTTCCTACTGGAGATGCTGCCTCACCAACACCCGAGGCCACAGCAGCATCTCACAACCAGGCGACAATGTGCCAGAGGAAGAAGAGCCCACACAGGAATGAAAGAGATCCTGGATCGTTGATGTCACTGTGGAGCTGTCCCTGAGGCCACAGACCTCGAGATCTCTTGTTATGTGAAATCATTAAGTATCTTGATTTTTATAGCAATTGTTAGCTTCCATCAGAAAAAGCACACTTCTGAGGCTAAAGTGCGAGCAATATGTGATTCAAATAACTCATGAAAAGAAAAACCCCCACAGGAAGCTGCTCATATAACAGGACACACTTGAAATTCTAGATAATAAACATTGTGTGTGCTCAATTAAAATATTATATTAGCCTGTTTTTATGAAAATATGAGTACAGAGTAAAATTCCATAAATAAACCACTGTTTGAAAAGTTTCTAGAATAGCTTTGCTAATAATTTAAAGGAAAAAAATCTTAAAGAAACAGTTTTTTGACTCATTTATAAAGAACTTGAGTAGCCTTTCTTTGCTAAGAGACTCTTTGTGCATGCAACTGTTACTATACTTATTTCTACATCTATTCTTTCATTAAACTAAGTTCTTTGAAAGAATGAGAGGGTCTCTTTACTTCAGTGCTATCAGAAATACTATTACAAACCATTTATTGAATTTAAAAAGAGAAAAAATATCACATTAGGACCCAGGACAAATGGACTCTGAATTTGGTTTTCCATGAAGTAGGCTTGGGTTTAGGCAAACAACTTATATTCTCTGGAGACAACTTTCCCCATCTGAAATGTAGGTGGGCTAGTTGGCAGTAGAATCACATGGCACAAGAATGCTGAATATATAATATTAGTCACATATACTTTTCATCTGAGAAGAAGTAGGGAGTGTGGGGTTATGTGTGTTTAACTTCACCCTCACTCTTACGTCCCCATCACCTTATTACCTGCTATCTCATTTATTACCCCCCTAAACCCTACCCTAGGGGAAAAATGAGAATCACTGGATGCAACCATCTTTTATGCACCTTCCAGCTTTTAACAGTGAATGAAAATAGGGACAGGGAGGGTGAGTATCTTCAGTTAGATTGATTGCAAGATTAAAGTCCCTCCAAAAAGCAGGATAAACTAAAAACTACATTATAGCCCCTGAAAACTCAGTGATTATTAAAGACCATACTCTCCTGTGAATTTATGCTCCACTGAGTATAACATATCAGTTATAACATAACTTCAAGATAAGAAACTCAGACTTCTCTGCATTTGGAGATATTTTAATCCTTGTATAAAGTTAGAATAACAGACTTTATGAAGTGTCAGGGACCTTAGCCCAATTTTAAACATTAAAATTCTGGTTCAACCTAGATACTCAAGTAGATCAGTCTAAAAAGCCAAATAGCATAACTTTGAAGTGAAAGAGTAAAGGTAGAATATAATTTTATATTGTTTAATAATTTGCAGGCATGAGCACCCAGTTATCATTTTTATGCCCAACTCTCAAAATGTAGCTTGATACTATTGTTAATTAAGATACTGCTCAAATAGAGTGACACGTGAGTGCCATAGGCTCTCGCATAGAAATGGAAATGGAAATTTACCCTAAAATATACAATCCCAAGCAACTGTAATTACTCTAGTTAATCCTCACTTCAGCAAAGTTACTTAGTAGTCACTGTTCTATTTTCCAGGAAACATTCACCACAGTGACCTAAACCTTTCACATAGATAGTGCCAGAACTCATTAGAGGCCTGAAGCATTAAGCAGACATAAAAGAAAATGATAAACAAATGAGAAGATAAGTGTTACAAATAACTTTATTAAAAAGAATTCTGTTATAATCTGTTATAAGCATATGCTGCATTATGCTCCCAAAGATGAATATTTATTTTAAAGGTGATTTTTTTTTTTTTTTTTTGGCCTGTTGCAGTGTCATCAGCAAGCAGGCAAGCAGAATAACTCTGACACCATTATTTGGTTATCTGGATTTTGCACCCTCCACTGAACAACTTATACAACCTTTACTGTGGTTTTAAGGTTTAGTTGCCCATTCATTAGGTTGACAAACTTGTCAAAAGCCTCCAGGACTATGTCAGTTATGTCAGAAACACTTACAGAAGTCACAGCACATTCCAGGGCTCAACTGAGTCCTGTCAACCATTGCCAAAATGACAAGAAATCCTTCTGGGGACAAAGGGCTATGGAGAGAGATGAGTCCTCCCACTCAGATCCTGTTGACTTGCCAACCCAGTTACACTGGTGCAGCTCTGAGCAATTCTGCCTCTGTTGCTTGAATGCCTTAGTCTTTCTGAATGCATTTTATGATGCATCTTAAGAATCCCTAATTCATCTGAATGTTTTGGCAGTCATGATGAAAATTGATCAGCCATAGTTTTTGATGAAAGAGCCAAATGTTAAAATCATATTTGGACACAAAGCAGTTAAAAAACAAATGCATGTTTATGAAAATCAGGAAACCAAAATGAAAGTCAAATTCAAATAAATAAGGCTGAGAAAATATTCAGATACCAGAATTAAATTATTTCGACCCCTACAAGGAAACATGGAATTCAAGTAACAGAATATTTTCCCTCATCAAAAAAATTTACAACTTAAGGACTAGCAAAAACCACATAACTGACAATAAAACTGCCTAAAATGTTTCTAGTTAGATACCTAGAAGTGATTCCAGTAAGTGTTTCTGACATAACTGACACAGTCCTGGAGTTAGAAATATTTTCATATAGTTCAAAATGTTTCAAAATCAAAATACTTACATGAGTACATCGTATGAGAGAAACAGAAGAAAAAATATTCATAGTAATAAAAAGGTTGAGGATAGAACTACACACAGGAAAATATGTTATTCTATACTCTCCCCTGAATGGCCAGCAGTAGAAGCCCCCCAAAATCCTGAACTCCTTGCCAGCTGTCTTCCAGTGAAGTTCTATGAATGGGAAGCCTCTTATATGACACAAGGAGAGAAGAAGGAAAGAAACACAGGAATGTAATAGAAGGGTTAGTGAGAGAGGAGGCTCCTGGATTCCTACTCGAAACGAGGGTCCTAACATGTCGTGGTGAGTGCAGACTGCTAAGGCTCTGGACGGCATCACTTCTCCCACCTTGCTTCTCCTGCCTATCCTTCCCTTAGGTAACCAATTTCCCGAATCAAACCACAAGAGAGTGATTTCTCTTTCACTGATTTAAAATGGCTGATAACATCTTAAAAGTTGTCTCATTTATTTATCACCAAATTTAAAAATAGAGAACTAAAGGGCAATTATTCTACTAGCCTCACAGTGGTGGGTTTGGGCTTCCCTGGTGGCTCAGTGGTAAAGGATCTGCCTACCAAGCAAGAAAAGCGGGTTTGATCCCTGGGCCAGGAAGATCCCCTGAAGAAGGAAATGGCAACCCACTCCAGTGTTCCTGCCTGGGAAATCCCACAGAGAGGAGCCTGGTGGGCATCAGCCCATGGGATTGCAAAGAGTCAGACACAACTCAGTGACTAAACAACAACAGCAACGTAGCAAAATTCTCAAGCGCTCTAGTAAGAATCTTGGGGATAAACTTTAGGTGGCTTACTATTTCCAAATAGGTTTATTTTCACTGGAGGAACAGCCTATTTTATACAAGATATATAGAGTCTGTAGTTGTTTTTTAGTTATCACCTCACATAGCAAATTTAAATATACAGACAATTGCCTTTGGTGACCTAAAAAAGGCCATATGGACATAGGACACTTGGATGTTATGTTTAAAGACAAGCTAAAAATCAATTTGCAGCAATGCGATATATTTGAAGACATCTGGGAAATAACGTGGCTGCAGGAACTTGTTGGAGTACTGCTATCGAAGATGACTGGATCGGTTTATCCCTAAAGCTAAAAGACAGAGCTGAAAATAAATGGAAGCTCAGAATGTCAGCAGAAAAGTAAACTTCACATGAAATTCCTGTTGGAAAACAATTCATTTTTCTGGTCATACTTTCCATGTAGGAGAGCTCACACATGTTGTTTGCTCTTAGTTTATTTTGGGGGCCTGTATTGTTTTAAAGGTGAGTCAAAATGACTTGCAGAGGTGCACATAATACAGCAAAATAAGAATAATCAGGAAATATAAGGAAGAAAATGAAGAGTAGGAAAATAAGATGGAGGCAGGACAAGGATGTATGCAATATATTTACCAAATAGATGCATCAAATTTCACATAAAATTTTCAATGATAGACACCAACAAGAAGACACAAACATGATTCATTATAAGTTTAAGATTTCTATGAAGTAGAAAAACATAATAACAAATGCAACTATTTCTATTTCTGGAATAGGAGGTAATAATATTACTATCAATAATAATACCTCAAATATTTGTCTATGCTAAGCACTGTCCTAAATATTTTACAGAAGAGGAAACTGCATCAAAGCAAGATCAAATGTCAGGCCAAAGGTCCTCGGATGGGAAATGCAGGAGGTAGAACTACATTCCAGGCAGTCTGGCTCCAGAGTCCATCCTTTTAACCACTATATTTACAAAACTCCCAAAATAATGCACAAATATTCTTAAAGCCAACCTGAGGATGAGTTCTATAGGGTCATTTCCTTGTATCACAAGGCCTGTGGAATCAGTGTGTGTGAGTCACTCAGTCGTGTCTGATTCTTTGCACCCCGTGGACTGCAGCCCGTCAGGCTCCTCTGTCCATGGAATCCTCCAGGCAAGAATACTAGAGTGGGTTGCCATTGCCTTCTCCAGGGAATCTTCCCAACCCAGGGATCAAACTCGGGTCTCCTGCATTGCAGGTAAATTCTTTACTGTTTGAGAGACCAAGGAAGCCCAATGAAATCAGGATAAAACCTGAATCAGAAAAACGCTTCTGAAAAGTCAAACGATGTGGCTAACTACCTCATTCTTTGTTCTTTTGCTTTAATCTAGAATCAGACCTTTACTCAAAGGCTGTAAACTCCCATGCCTGCAAGGATCAGACATGTAACCTGAGTTGATGATGTGAGCCAAGTGGAAGCGAAAAAGGGAGTAATAATAGCAGTGATCAAAGAAGGACCTGTTTTTCTTAGTTACAGGCATTTGTTGCCATGCTTGGACATGTGCCTAGCTTTGCCAGATGTTTTTTTCATTTCCAGAGAAATTCAGGTTTTATGAAAATTCTGTATTCCTTGTTAAAATGTGTGTGTGTGTGTGTGTGTGTGTTTGCGCACATGTGCTCTACATACTTGGCAGAGAGAACCTGTCTAAAAGAGCTGGATTTGACCAGGAGTTTTCTGCAGTTTGTCTTCCCTACTTTATCAATTCGTGAGAAACAGTTATCAGATTTTATCCACATCTGCATCTGAGCGGAGCAGGGGTTGTCAGAAAAAGTGAGTGCCTTTGGGAAGCAGGCCGTCCTGTGAAGAGGACATTAGGTCTTCCCCTTTCCTCCTTCTCCCTTCTTCCCCTGCCTTCCCGAATTCTTTGAGAATCACTGATTCACAGAAATGAATTTACTGCCTTTCTCGGAGGCAGTCCTCCAAAAGCATTGTTTTTCTCTGCCAAGCTTTTGAAAAATATTGAGAGGCTAGGAAGCTGGCATTATATACCCTGTTAAGTACCTAGAGTACCTACAATGCAGCTATTTTAGGCTACCAGGTAAGAGCAGAGCAAGTGTAAGTTAAACTTCTCTTCATATTCTCTTATGAAATTTAAGCTGCCTAACCAATGTCACTCAGAGGCAAACCGAGGTTTTCTTCAGAATGTAATTCTAGGTTCATTCAAACAGTGATGAGACAGAGAGAGGAGAGAGAGGGAGAGAGCACTTGAATGAATTTCTGTGGTTTTATGTCTAAAAACAGAGAAGGCCATGGCACCCCACTCCAGTACTCTTGCCTGGAAAATCCCATGGACGGAGGAGCCTGGTGGGCTGCAGTCCATAGGGTCGCTAAGTGTCGGACACAACTGAGTGACTTCACTTTCACTTTTCACTTTCATGCATTGGAGAAGGAGATGGCACCCCACTCCAGTGTTCTTGCCTGCAGAATCCCAGGGACAGGGGAGCCTGGTGGGCTGCCGTCTATGAGGTCACACAGAGTCGGACACGACTGAAGTGACTTAGCAGCAGCAGCAGCATGTCTAAAAAACTTAAGTATGAAAGTTAAGTTCATACTTACTTTTCTTACTTTTCTCAGTCACTACTTTACTATTAAATCAACCATGGGGCAGTTAGGCTAAGGAAATACTAAAATAAAAATTTTAAACAATGGCAGGATTTGGAGGTGTATAATTTTTAGTGCACTCGTAATAGCCTGACAAAATACTAAAGGAACCAGAGAGGAGCTAACAGCCACAATATGATTAAAGTACTCTAGTCTTAGTGTTATTAGTCCATACTACCATTTCCAATCATAAATAAGTTTGCTAAGATTTCTTCATTTAGAGTTTGGAAGACCACATAAGCATCAGTACCACAGCTGTCCTGCCACGCTGCTTTCTACTGAGCGCCAAGGCAGCATGAATCCAGTGAAAACACTGGGCAAGGTCAGTGGTAGCACAGTATGGTGCACACAAGTAGAAGACTAGAGGCTTCAGGAGGAGAGACGCCAGCAAAGCAACGGGCTAGAGAACTTTAAATCACTCTTGGAATCAATGTTACAGAATTGCAGGGGACAACCATATCCCATTCCTTGGCCTTGTGCATTAGAGTACCTACCGCAAAACTTCACTAGCTGTTTTTGGTTTGGGTTTAAAATTTTATTTATTTATTTTTTTTAATTGAAGTATTCTGATGCAAAGAGCCAATTCATTGGAAAAGACACTGATGCTGGAAAAGACTGAAGGCAAGAGGAAAAGAGAGTGGCAGAGGATGAGATAGGAGATAGAGGAGGTCAGGAGAGCCTGGTGTGCTGCAGTCCAGGGAGTCCCAAAGAGTTGGACACAACTTAGTGACTGAACAACAACAACAATGGTTGATTTACAATATCTTCTTAGTTTCAGCATAGCAAGGGAAGATCCCCTTGTGGCTGAGCTGGTGAAGAATCTGCTCACAGTGCAGACCGGGGTTTGATCCCTGGGTTGGGAAGATCCCCTGGAGAAGGGAAAGGCTACCCACTCCAGTACTCTGGCTTACTCATAGTCTTTAGGGTAACCTTAATCAAAATCCTTAGCCTCTGTTTACATTCGTCTCTTTCAGTCACACACAGAGCACTGTCTATAAAGGTCTAGCTTAGCAATTGCTAAGTGACCACAAGCACCATGAAGAAATAGCCTTCACATCTCACTGGCTGCATTTTTTCCATTCACTATCATAAAAAGATAATACCTACTCAATTTGTGAAGGCAATTTTGTGAAGACAAACTGATGAAGTTAGAGTCATTAGTATTTCTGCAGAACCATTATAAATCTAACTCACATAATTTTGTGCTCTTCTCCAAATCAAGGTTAAGGGTAAAAGGAATATTAGAGAACTCAGAATTGTATTTCTCTTGAATCAATAATGCAGAAATAAATTGTGTCATTTGTAAGTTTTCTATTTCTATAATATTAAAAAGAAAAAATCTTATACTGCAAAAAAAATCTTAATTGGCAATTTGCAATTATTAGACATTGATTTTGTTCAATCACTGTCTATTGCAGAATGTTTCTGTAGAGTTAAGACATTTAAATATTGAGACTAAAGTTGGCCAAGCCTACACTTCTCTAATTAAACAATACATCAGGGAGTTCCCTGGTGGCCTAGTGGTTGGGATTCTAGGTTTTCACTGTGGGTTCAATCCCTGGTCTGGGAACTCAGAAACCACAAGCTGAGTGATTCTGCCTATACATACATACATATATATATATATATATATTTCATCTATGTTTTCTACTCCCTATAATCAGGAAGCATTATTCACTAAAATTATGATGATATAGGAAATCATCTTTTTATGATATCCATAAGGAAAACAAAAGACAAAACTAAGGTTAAGACGAGCTTTAAGTCCATCTGATGATGTTCTACAGTGACAGCTGTGTGTGTTTAGTCCATTTCAATTGGCACTGTCAGCCATATTTCACAGAAGATATAAGCGTGGGCTTAGAAAGTTTAATTGTCCAATGTCACATGGGTCCAAGCTTTACAAATCATCAACAACATCCACCTTGGATCAATATCCAAAGAATTTTAGAAACAGATTAGATGTTCTTTTAATCTTATTTTCCACTTACACCTTCCATCACTTATCTCTACATGCTTTTGTGTGTTGGCTTTTTTTTCTTTCTCATCATACCAACCGTATGTAGTGAACAGATGGGGTATTGTAGGAAAATGGAAGTTCAGTTAGAACTCATATTGTTTGAGTGGAGAAAGGAATAGTTCTTGGAGGAAGAAAGTTATTCTAGGTAATAAAAAAAGTGTTATCTATTAAAGTGCAATACATCAAATGTAAATATATTAGAGTAGGGTTTGTGATTTTAAATTCATTTATCCCTACCTCTCTTTGCCTCTTAATAGCGGAGACTTGATGCTGCTGTGCTAAGTTGCTTCAGTCGTGTCTGACTCTTTGTGACTCCATGGACTGTAGCCTGCCAGGCTCCTCTGTCCATGAGGAGTCTCCAGGCAAGAACACTGGAGTGGGTTGCCATGCCCTTCTCCAGGGAGAGACTTTATAGCATTATGCAAATAGGAATAATGAGAGAAAAGAAAGACAAATTTTTGGATTTTGAAATTGTAAGTATATTTGGGCAAATAGCCTAGATAACTGTCTTGGCACCGCGGCTTTTGACTGCCAGAGCTACATGAATGAGTAATAAAAAATGTTTTTATGGATTCCAATAACATGCTTTTAAATATCAAAAGCAAAATTACAGAGGAACCAGAACATAAAGATAATGCCATAAAACAAATTACAGAAGAATCATGACAATTTTCCCTTATGGGGAGAATAAAAAAAAGACGAACAGTAGATTAGGATTAAAAGAGAAATAACAGAGTAAATCTCACTGAGGTTCAGATGTTGAGACGTTCTCAGTAAGTCTCTGGTCCTGGATTAGTCCTTGGAAGGAGAGAACAGGATAAGAGAATCTGTGATAGAAACTTCAGATGGAACAATCCCAGAACAGAGGGACAGGTTCTTTGCTTTCCCAGGTTTGATTGAGGACACAGTAAATCTTTCAGGGAAGCCAGAGATCCAGTTGGAATTCCCAGGGCCACTGCATGTGTCCAGCTGTATGTTCCTGTCAACAGCAGCCATAGGGAGTCCCTTCCATACACACACCATAGGGAAAGGTGAATCTCTTGAGTAAGTAGAGGAGGTTGGTAAATGGAATCTCAGTCTCAGAGAAGAAAGGAAAGCTCATGGAACTGACTACTGGAGACCAAGGTGGAAGCACCACATAGCAGGTGCAGCAGGGATACAAAGGTTACACCCAAAAACATGGGAGACAAGTTACACCTCAACAGAAGTCAATAAAGACCAAAGGCCACTGTAGACCAGAGCTGCACCTCACACCCCACTCCCAATACTAAGAACACAGGGAAGTCTCCCAAATGCCATTGCCACCAACGAAAATGGAGTGCATGAAGATGCTGTAATGGGGGTAAATCCTGAATTGAAAGGGTATTTCCTAGAACATGGCTGGCATCAAAATTGGATGTGATGGGCCAAAGACCTTAACAGTTACTTTAATTAAAAAAGACATACATAAGCATATGAAAAGATGCTCTACATCATATATAATCAGGGAGATACAAATTACAGCAATTATGAGATACCACTATACATCTATTAGAATAGCCAAAACTGAGAACACTGACAACATCAAACTCTGGCAAAGCTGTGAATCAACAGAAACTCATTCATTTCTGATGGGAATGCAAAATGGTAGAGCCACTTTGGAAGACAATTTGGTACTTTCTTACAAAACTAAATCTGCTCTTACCATGAGACATAGGAATCATGTTCCTTGCTGCTGCTGCTGCTAAGTCACTTCAGTTGTGTCCAACTCTGTGCGACCCCATAGACGACAGCCCACCAGGCTCCGCCATCCCTGGGATTCTCCAAGCAAGAACACTGGAGTGGGTTGCCATTTCCTTCTCCAATGTGTGAAAGTGAAAAGTGAAAGTGAAGTCGCTCAGTCGTGTCCGACTCCTAGTGACCCCATGGACTGCAGCCTACCAGGCTCCTCCGTCCATGGGATTTGCCAGGCAAGAGTACTGGAGTGGGTTGCCATTGCCTTCTCTGCATGTTCCTTGACATTTATTCAAAAGAGTTGAAAGCATACACCCACACAAAAACCTGAACACAGATGTTTACAGCAGCTTTCTTTACAATTGGCAAAACTTGGAAGCAACCAAGTGGGTGAACAGAAAAACTGTGGTACATTCAGACAATGGAATATTACTCAGTGCTAAAAGAAATGAGATAGTGAGCCATAAAAAGACATGGCAAAAACTTATTGTATATTATTAAGTGAAAGAAGCCAATCTAGGAAAGGACAAATACAGTATGATTCCAACTGTATGACATTCTGCGAAAGGCAAACTTACTGAGACAGTAAAAAGATCAGTGTTTGCAGGAGATGAGGAGAGGCAGGGCTGAATAGGCAGAACAGGAGGTTTAGGATAGTGAAATTAGTCTGTATAATACTAAGATGGCTGACATGTCATTTGATATTTGTCCAAACACATAGAATATACAACACCAAGAAATGAACTGTAATGTAAACTATGGACTTTGAGTGGTGATGATGTCTCAATGCAAATTCACCAGTTCTAACAGGATACACTATGGTGGGCAATGTTGATAATGGAGAGGCCATGGACTTGTGGGGGCAGGGGACATAGGGGAAATTTCTGTATCTTCTCCTCAACGTCACTGTAAATCTAAAACTACTCTAAAAATTATATTTTAGAATACATTTTATAAAATTGGATGTGGTTGGATTACCTTAAAATGGCTAGAATAACTGTGCTACAACCAAGCAGAAATGAAAACCCATGAGTTTCTCTGGATTTAAAGAAATAAGCATATCACATTTTTGCACAATGTAAATTGTGACTGTGCAAAATTAATAACTGATATAAATACATAATTTATGCATATATATGCATTTATGTGCATATATAAAATCAAATATGGGGTATTTGATTTAGAGGTCTAAATTAATACAATTTTAATTATGAAAATGCTTAAATGGATTGAATTGCTTCTTTCTCAACTAAGCATTACCCATCCATGAAATTTTTTTGAATTATGTGGTAATTGGCTGAATAATCTCCTTTGCATTTTTTGAACAAAGGCTGGGATTCAACATGTAATGAGGTAATGAGATAATGTATGTCTGACTATGCACAATGTGTAGCACAGCAATGACCAAATGCAAGAAGGAAAATATTTTGGCAAGTTGATGATACCAAGCATTTGTTTTGATTGAATTTCTCCCTGCATTTTCTGGTAGTTTTGGTATCATATAAACAACTTTCGATATATACTCTCTTTATTATTTTATGCATATTTTATTATTTCTGCTCCATTTTTTAACTGTCCCCTTTATCAGGTTCTGATCTGTCTCAGTCTGTCATCACTCTTGAAGGGGCGCCCTGGGGGACAGCTACCGATGATGATTATGTGTAGACCATATAATGATGTTTAGATTGTATCCTACTTCCTTCACAATGAAGCCAAATTCACAATTAATACAGATTTCACATTTTTCTTTTGATTGATTATTAACAATAAAATCATGAAAGTATATAACACATTATATACTTAAAATTCTCTTTACACTTTTTATTTATTCAAAAGCTTAATTGGCAATATAAGCCATGTTAAGTTTTTTGAACATGATTTATGCAAACATAGCTATTAACACAGTGATAGAACACAAACAAAAATTTAAACAGCAATAATAGAATAAAACAAATCAACTCCCAGTCACTTAAAAAATTAAAAGAATATGTCAAATAGAATGTCAGAGAGAAATGCCTTGCAAATTTTATAATATAAAAATAAGGTAATCTTGAGTCCACTGTAATAATATGAAATACAAAAAGATACTTTATGATAAATTGATTAAAACCATTGCCCCATAGACATTGATCATATTTATAATATGAGTTATTGCAGCAAATACAACAAAAATATGTATCACATAAGAAAAATAAAATTCAGTTGCTTTCTTTAAACAGTGATTAATATATCAAAGGTCAGGACTCTATTTCATTCTAATTTTTAGCCACACCACATGGCTTGGGGGATCTTAGTTCTGCAACCAGAGATCCAATCTGGACCCTCAGCAGTGAAAGTGCTGAGTTCTAATCACTGGACTGCCAGGGAATTCCCCAGGACTCTTTTTAAAAGACAAGGTGGACAAAAACCCTTTGTATTAATGGTAGCATCTCTACAGTATATATAATTTTCTAATGCTCAAGCTGCCATATTCAGTGGGAAAAGAAAAAAAGAGAAAACAGGATATCCAGAGAGAAAAGGTGGCCCTAATACAGAGATGAAGACATCCCTATAGCTTTGTCTTTCTGCCCAGTGACAGAAAGTGGTTCCTCAGAAAGTGGTTCCTCAGAAACTTCCCACCTAATCAATTAATGAAATTTATCTACCCAGTAGCTTCACCAACAGGTAACCAGATTCAAAATATACCATACTGCTTGTTTAATTAAAAGTTAACCTGAGAATTTTGGGTTCTTTTTTTTTTATTATTATTATTCTATTACTGCACAAACAGAAGTAGACTTTAAATGGGATACTTTATTTTCACAAGTTAATTCTATATAAATAAAAAGTCCAAGCATATTACTGTATTTCTCATTAAAGCCAAAACTTCCTGATAATGAAATTGAGTCACCAGAAGAAGCTTTTTAGTAACAAGTAGTTGAAGAAAGAAGTTTGTCTTTAGAAGGCAGAGAGTACACTATGTAATACCCCATTTTTCTTTAAATACCAGTGTGGCTTTTCCTTACTCTAAATTTCTATAACTCTATAATTTTCAGTAAGTATAATGAGTTAAGGGCTTCCCCGGTGGCTCAGACGGTAAAGCGTCTACCTGCAATGCGGGAGACCCAGGTTTGTTTCCTGGGTTGTGCAGATCCCCTGGAGAAGGAAATGGCAACCCACTCCAAGACTCTTCTTGCCTGGAAAATCCCATAGACATAGGAGCCTGGTAGGTTACAGTCCATGGGGTTGCAAAGTGGGAGATGACTGAGCGACTTCACTTTCACTTTCTTTCATAAAGAGCTGATATGTGAGAAAATGTAAATAATTAATTTGTATCTTGCAAACATTTTTTTAACATATGCCAGATAATGTTTCAAATACTTTATAGGTATGAACCACTTTAATTCTCATAATAACACAATGAGGTAGGTACTATTAAGGTCCCATTAAAAAGGCAAGAAACCTGAGGCACAGAATAGTTGTCTTGCTCAAGGACACACAGCTAATTAGTGGGATAGCCAGTGTTCATTTTGGCAATCTGATCCAGAATCTCTACCCTTAAACACTGTATCACATAGTCATGGAAATGTGGATGCCTTCATTCTCTCCAACAGAGTAGCCCATCTAATGCAATCAAATACTACACTTTAAACTACCTTCATGGTTTCCACCAGAATTTTCTAAGGTTCACAGTTAGCAAGATAAGTTACTGAAAAGAGTTACAAATATATTTTCCTTATGTATTTTGACATCATGCAATCTATTGTTCAGCAACTATAGTAACATTTAAAAAAAAAAAAAAAGAGTGGAAGAAGGTAAGCTCCTTCTTCCACAAAATGCAGTATCCTTGACCTGTTGTATGACAGTCCGAGATGCACAGGACAATGCTTTTTTCCCTAGACAACACCTTTCAAAGTCAGGTCTGCACACATTTTCCACACGTTATCAGAGTCAAGTGTCTCAGGGTGAGATTTTGTATATTTGAACAGCAGAACACATTTGATATAGTGATTTCAGAAGACTTACCATGTGCTTCTATTTCAGGGAGCTTACATTTATTACACTGACTTTCCATAGAAAGAATTATAACTTAGAAAGTCACCCAGGGAATCTCCTATGCATTAACAGGGCAGAAAATTTCCTATTCCTTGGAAGTCTAAAGCTGTTTCTCTTTCCGGCTGTGAGAAATCATCCTGTTGTGTTTTTCCTCTCTCTCTCTGTCACAAGGAAAATGTAGACCTTGGAGAAGCTGTTTCATTTGCTTTTGATGGCAGAAGCATTGTATTTGGAGTCAGAGACTGGAACCGGGTCTTAATTTTGTCACATTCTGACTGTGACGTCTTGAGCCAATCACTTATCATCTCTGACCTGCAAAATCTCATTTATAAGGAAGGAGTAATACTAAAATCTCCCACACAGGACTGTTGAATGATTAAATAAATTCCTATATGGCATGGAGTAATTTACAGTTAATTATATTCCCTGATGGCTCAACAGGTGAAGATCTGCTTTCAATGCAAGAGACACAGGAGATGGGTTTGAAACCTCGGTCTGGAAGTTTCCCTGGAGGAAGAAATGGCAAACCACTCTGGTATTCTTGCTGAAAAATCCCATGGACAGAGAAGCCTGGCAGGCTACAGTCCAAAGAGTCACAAAGAGTCAGATACCTGAGCAACCGAGCAGAGAATATTTACTATAAACTCTGGTAATAACTAGAAGAAAAGTCACTAACAGCCAAAATTTGTAATTTGTAATCTGAAACTTGGCACCTAACTAACTACCTCACAGAGGAAGTAATAATGATTTATATATAAATAAGCTCTATATTTATGATATGCAACTGGTTACAAGCAGCTTTCCAGCATTACTGTTTTCTCCAAATAAATTTAAGCAAAGTTCTTTGAATATTCCAAAAGATTTAGACAACTGATTCATAGAACATTACAAAAAAAAATACTATTCTTACATTGTTTTGAGACTATTATACCAAGAAATATTATAGCAGAAATACCATTACCAACCTAGTTTCTTTAAGCTTAGAGATTTAGGGGAGCAATTAAATTAAATACTTGCTGAAAATCCACACTGTATTTGGTATATTTGAGAATGACATTCATGAGAACAAATTGTGTCTTTCTATAATGCAAGGGGAGAAGCCAGCCTTCTTGAACTTTCCATAAATCTGAGAAAAGAGAAATAAATTGTCATATATTTAGGAAAGCCAAACATGTTACTAATATGACAGACAAAAAATTCTGTTCAAATGAACTTAGCTGAAGAACAGACTCTAACAGAAATGAAACTCTTTGATGTGTCTCTTAGAAAGTCCATTTACACCACTCTCACATGAAAAAGCCCAGTGTCAAAGGATGTCTCAAGACAAGGCTGCTTTTGGCCACACGCCAAATGAAGAAGCAAGCAAAAGTTTTAGTGATTATCCCATAACTCTACTTTTGAGGGATTTTGCCCACTGTTTAGGAAATACTATCTTATCCTTATCATCTCATTTCCTGCTCTATCAAGTGAGAACTTACTTTCTAAAAGGAAATAGTCACTTCATGTGTGCATGTGCTAAGTCACTTCAGTAGTGTCTGACTCTTCGTGGTTCTATGGACTACAGCCCACCAGGCTTCTCCGTCCGTGGGTTTCTCCAGGCAAGACTACTGGAGTAGGTTGCCATTCCCTTCTCCAGGGGATCTTCCCAAACCAGGAATCAAACCCGTATCTCCTGCATTTCCTGAATTGCAGGCGGATTTTTTACCGCTGAGCCACCAGGGGAGCCCGTCACTTAATACCTTACCCCTTAAATTGAAGAAAGTAGGGAAAACCACTAGACCATTCGGGTATGACCTAAATCAAATCCCTTATGATTATACCGTGGAAGTGAGAAATAGAGTTAAGGGCCTAGATCTGATAGATAGAGTGCCTGATGAACTATGGAATGAGGTTTGTGACATTGAACAGGAGACAGGGATCAAGACCATCCCCATGGAAAAGAAATGCAAAAAAGCAAAATGGCTGTCTGGGAGGCCTTACAAATAGCTGTGAAAAGAAGAGAAGTGAAAAAGCAAAGGAGAAAAGGAAAGATATAAGCATCTGAATGCAGAATTCCAAAGAATAGCAAGAAGAGATAAGAAAGCCTTCCTCAATGATCAATGCAAAGAAATAGAGGAAAACAACAGAATTGGAAAGACTAGAGATCTCTTCAAGAAAATCAGAGATACCAAAGGAATAT
>NW_011494903.1:11041444-11041758 GCF_000754665.1 Bison bison bison | reverse complement strand
AGAATTGGAAAGACTAGAGATCTCTTCAAGAAAATCAGAGATACCAAAGGAATATTTCATGCAAAGATGGGCTCGATAAAGGACAGAAATGATATGGACCTAACAGAAGCAGAAGATATTAAGAAGAGATGGCAAGAATACACAGAAGAACTGTACAAAAAAGATCTTCACGACCCAGATAATCACGATGGTGTGATCACTGACCTAGAGCCAGATCCTGGAATGTGAAGTCAAGTCAGCCTTGGAAAGCATCACTACAAACAAAGCTAGTGGAGGTGATGGAATTCCAGCTGAGCTATTTCAAGTCCTGAAAA
>NW_011494903.1:11025712-11041045 GCF_000754665.1 Bison bison bison | reverse complement strand
GACCTGCCTCTTGAGAAATTTGTATGCAGGTCAGGAAGCAACAGTTAGAACTGGACATGGAACAACAGACTGGTTCCAAATAGGAAAAGGAGTATGTCAAGGCTGTATATTGTCACCCTGCTTATTGAACTTATATGCAGAGTACATCATGAGAAACGCTGGGCTGGAAGAAACACTAGCTGGAATCAAGATTGCCAGGAGAAATATCAATAACCTCAGATATGCAGATGACACCACCCTTATGGCAGAAAGTGAAGAGGAACTAAAAAGCCTCTTGATGAAAGTGAAAGTGGAGAGTGAAAAAGTTGGCTTAAAGCTCAACATTCAGAAAACTAAGATCATGGCATCTGGTCCCATCACTTGACAGGAAATAGATGGGGAAAGAGTGGAAACAGTGTCAGACTTTATTTTTTGGGGCTCCAAAATTACTGCAGATGGTGACTGCAGCCATGAAATTAAAAGACGCTTACTCCTTGGAATGAAAGTTATGACCAGCCTAGATAGCATATTGAAAAGCAGAGACATTACTTTGCCAACAAAGGTTCGTCTAGTCAAGGCTATGGTTTTTCCTGTGGTCATGTATGGATGTGAGAGTTGGACTGTGAAGAAGGCTGAGTGCCGAAGAATTGATGCTTTTGAACTGTGGTGTTGGAGAAGACTCTTGAGAGTCCCTTGGACTGCAAGGAGATCCAACCAGTTCATTCTGAAGGAGATCAGCCCTGGGATTTCTTTGGAAGGAATGATGCTAAAGCTGAAGCTCCAGTACTTTGGCCACCTCATGCGAAGAGTTGACTCATTGGAAAAGACTCTGATGCTGGGAGGAATGGGGGCAAGAGGAGAAGGGGACGACAGAGAATGAGATGACTGGATGGCATCACTGACTCGATGGACGTGAGTCTGGGTGAACTCTGGGAGTTGGTGATGGACAGGGAGGCCTGACCTGCTGCGATTTTGGGGTCACAAAGGGTCGGACATGACTGAGCGACTGATCTGATCTGATCTGATATTTCAGTAATAGAAGCAGTGCCTATCCAAGAGTAAAATAGTTTAAGTAGGAAACATTGATGTCCAGGACATAATGGTAAGCAAATACACATATAGTTGCCCTCCCATTAAGACCTGATTCTGTGTCTTAAGATCTTGAGATCGTTTTGAGGAGAACCTACTCCTAATGACAGGGCACTGTAGAAACATCCAGGAAGAAAACAGAACATGACACTGTTCTTTTTACCGAATTGAAAGCAGTCACATTTAAATATCCCTCCTTTTCCGAGAATAAATTCTTACCAGAGGGACATATAGTCAGTTCTTTATCAAGATACATTTAGAGATATTACTTTTTATTTCATTTAAATATATCTTGGTTTGACATTCTAGCCATAAAATGGTTGAGTAATAATTACTAAATCTAATTGATAAAATTTAGTTTTAATTGATAAAATTTAGCATGCTATATATAAAATATCTTAGTTTTAAAGTTAAATGAAATAGTAGAAAAAATCAACAGCTTTTAGGGGAAAAATACTGATTTTTTTCTCCTTTTCATGTTGCAATCATGTTTGGGATTTGAATTTCTTCTCAAATGTCATTGAGATATGCTACTAAACAGTGTTATTAAAGGCAAAATCTCCTCTCCTAGGTAAAAAAAGGTTAACATAAACCCATCATACCATATGATAACCTAGAAATTTTCACTTTCTATTGAATTTTATGCAGTAGTTACTATATCCTTTATTGCTTTTGCCTTCATTTGCTTTTTTTTTGTTTCTGTTATTTAAAACTGATTAATCTGACTTAATCATTAACATGTGATCAGATAAATGTAGCTAGGAAATATATAAATTTGTATATTTTCTGTTTACAAATATACAGTTTCAAAAATAAAGGTCTAATATAATCTGTAAATGCTTTTCTTAACAAAGAGGATGAATTTCTAAGGAAGAGAGGGTGGTAATTTGTATGTAGTTATCATACCAAAAGGAGCATCAATTGCAAATGCCATGTTAAGCAAATGAAATACAGTAAATTAAATGAAACTACTTTCTGTAATACTTTATGCTTCTATCTGTTAATTTTGAAGAAGGCACCATACTGAGGTTCATTTCAGTACAAAGCCATATTATGCAAATGTACTACATTTATTTATTTTTCTTTATGAAAAAATATATATAAAACTTTATAGTCTGCCCCAGTTCTACACTAGGAATAGTATGAAAAGCTTTTCTATGTCTAACTTACCCAGTCCCTTAGATCTGTCTTCACATTTCCTCTTGCTTGTATTATCCAGTGTTTCAAACCTGCCTCCAAATCCTGGAAACAGGGGTCAGGGGAGGAGAGGTCTTTCTTTGGCCCTTCTCTTTTCCTCCAATGCCCCTCCCCATTTCCTCCAATATCCTCCAAGATATTATTCTCTCAGTATTCTCTCCTGTTGTATCTTCACCACCTTCAGTGGCTCCTTCCCCTCAGCCTTTATGTATCAACAAAATGGTAAATCTCTTTTCTATCTTAAGAAAAAGAATCTCCTTGGATTTCTTCCTCCTCTGGTAGACAGTAGGTGTCTCCCCCTTGCTGATTTCCTCACTGCTCACTGCCTCACCCTCCTCTTCCATTCAATTCAATTCACTTCTCACCCTTTGTCCTCAGTTTCCATCCGACTGCCCTGCTCACGGTGCGAAGAACACCTTTCAAGGGCCCAACTTAAGGTGTCTTTTGTCCTCAAATAACTTGACCTCTAACAGTCTGAAGCATTTACCTACCAAGCCATTCATTTCTTTTCAAAACTCTTCTCACTTCTGCCCATTCTCCTTCTAAATTTCCGATCACTTATTATAAATCCCCTGCTGGACCCTCTCCACGCCTATGCCCACAAATATTGTTGCTCCTTATAATTCTTGGTCTTTGGTACTCTTTTTCTGTCCAGAGATTCTCTTCTTAACTCTGCCAATTCCATTTCTATCACATTTGCAAATCCCTCTTCCTACACCCACCTTGGGAAATATGTTGCTTATCAAAATTCCTCAATGCACCTCTTTGGTCCTCAGCTATGAAATGTCGTCAATAAGAACAATAATTCATTAAGTTTTTAGATGATTAAATTAGATACTGCAGGTAAAGCACTTAGCATGGTACATAACACAGTATCAATAATCACGCCCTACTGTTTTTATACTCCCTTTACATATACTTCCCTCTAAGTAATCCCAACTATAACTAAAAAGTATTCCAGTAAACCCGAAAATCTCTCTACCAGAATCTACAATTTCCCTACTCACTGCCATGCCAAGAGCTGTTCTCTCCTTATTTAGGCAGCAAATTTTTATTAATATCCTGCTGTGTGTGAAGAACTCCTATAACACTAGACTGAACAGACTTGTGGATCCAGATGGCAGAGTTGAAGGAAGTGTGCTCATAATAATGGTGTTAAAGTGCTGCACTCACCATGCCAGCAAATCTGGAAAACTCAGCAGTGGCCACCGGAGTGGAAAAGGTCAGTTTTCATTCCAATCTGAAAGAAAGGCAATGCCAAAGAACGTTCAACCTACCACACAATTGCACTCATCTCACACACTAGCAAAGTAATGCTCAAAATTCTCCAAGCCAGGCTTCAACAGTATGTGAACCAAGAATTTCCAGATGTTCAAGCTGGATTTAGAAAATGCAGAAAAACCAGAAATCAAATTGCCAACATCTGCTGAATCACAGAAGAAGCAATAGAGTTCCAGAAAAACATCTACTTTTGCTTTATTGACTATACCAAAGCCTTTGACTGTGTAGATCACAACAAACTGTGGAAATGTCTTAAAGAGATGAGAATACCAGACCATCTTACCTGCCTCCTGAGAAATCTGTATGCAGGTCAAGAAATAACAGTTAGAACCAGACGTGGAACAACAGACTGGTTCCAAATTTGGAAAGGAGTAGGTCAAGTCTGTACATTGTCACCCTGCTTATTTAACTTATATGCAGAGTACATCATTTGAAATGACAGCCTGGATGATGCACAATCTGGAATCCAGATTGCCAGGAGAAATATCAATAACCTCAGTTATGCAGATAATACCACCCTTATGGGAGAAAGTAAAGAAGAACTAAAGAGCCTCTTGATGAAAGTGAAAGAGAAGAGTGAAAAAGTTGGCTTAAAACTCAATATTCCAAAAACAAAGATCATGGCATCTGGTCATCACTTCATGGCAAATAGATGGGGAAACAATGAAAACAGTGACAGACTTTATTTTCTTGGACTCTAAAATTGCTGCAGATGGTGACTGCAGCCATGACATTAAAAGATGCTTACTCCTTGAAAGAAAAGCTGTGACCAACCTAGACAGCATATTAAAGAGCAGAGACATTACTTTGCCAACAAAGGTCCATCTAGTCAAAGCTATGGTTTTTCCAGTAGTCATGTATGGATGTGAGAGTTGGACCATAAAGAAAGCTGAGCATCAAAGAACTGATGCTTTTGAACTGTGGTGTTGGAGAAGACTCTTGAGAGTCCCTTGGACAGCAAGGAGAAACTAAAGGAAATCAGTCCTGAATATTCTTTGGAAGGACTGATGTTGAAGCTGAAACTCCAATACTTTGGCCACCTGATTCAAAGAACTGACTCATTGGAAAAGACCCTGATGCTAGGAAAGATTGAAGGTGGGAGGAGAAGGGGATGACAGAGGATGAGATGATTGGATGGCATCACCAACATCATAGACATGAGTTTGAGTAAGCTCTGGGAGTTGGTGATGGACAGGGCAGCCTGTCATGCTGCAGTCCATGGGGTCAAAAAGAGTCGGACACGACTAAGCGACTGAACTGAACTGAACTTTATATTGTTAAGTTAATCATGTTTCCATTATGGCTTTCAATTGTCATTATCCTTTATTTTTTGTCTGGCTATTGATTGTGAAAACTGATAAACATCTTTCACTATTGTGAAAAAATACACACTGCATAAAGTTTGATGATTTAAAAAAATGTCTTTGCGATAAGTTGCTCACAGTCTTTCCCAGTTAGGGAAGCTGGACAAGTAAACAGAGCTATTAAATTATGTGGCAAGGAGGCAAATGGAAAGTTATATAGGAGCAAAATTAGGGCATGGCCATTCTTTTCCTGGAGCTAAAAATGTGGCTCTCATCCCTTACTCTTCACTATCACAGGTAAAAGAAAAGAAGTCAGTGAATGGGACAGAGAAGAAATCAAATCATGAGATACTCCTTCTTAAAGAACTCTTGAAACCTATCTACTCCTCTCCATTGTCACTTTTATTGCTTTATATCAATAACCCCTCTTCTGCCCTATTTGTCCATTGTGTCATCTTTCTAACATACAAATCTAATCCATTTTCTCCTTTACTTAGTCATTCAGTGGATTCCTACCATACATACACATACACAAAAAAATTAAATCTGTAGATGTCAGAGAAGAACAGATTTTATGTCTCCAGTTCCAGTCTCCAGTTTCATCTGACTTATACATATTCTATGCTCCAGACAAAAAATAAATATTGCATTTCTGGAAACACCAATTATTTATCCCTCCTCATAGTGGAGAAGGAAACGGCAACCCACTCCAGTGTTCTTGCCTGGAGAATCCCAGGGACCGGGGAGCCTGGTGGGCTGCCCTCTATGGGGTCGCACAGAGTCGGACATGACTGAAGCGACTTAGCAGCAGCAGCAGCAGCAGCAGTGCCTTAACATATACTTTCCTTCTGCCCAGTGAGTCACTTGTCTTCTCAGAGGGACAAGTGGTGGTCTGAATTTTATGCCAGCCAAATAATTAATGGCAGGGGTTAAGTATTTAGAGAATCAAAGAACTCAGAGAGAACAGCAAGCCAGGACAGAGTTCATATACGTAATATCAAGTCCAAAGCCAGGGTAAGGTGATAAGGATATTATATCCTGGCAACAATACAGTTCAAACTTGGTGATGCATTCTATAGTAACTCTAACAGGTGTTTATAGCTCATCTTTTTAAAGTTAACTGGTATTTGACATAGTTAGATTCTATGAGAGCTGGATCATAAAGAAGGAGGAGCGCCAAAGAATTGATACCTTGGAATTGTAGTGCTGGAAAAGACTCCTGAGAGCCTCTTGGACAAAGAGATCAAACAAGTCAATCTTAAGGGAAATCAACCCTGAATACTTGTTGGAAGTTCTGACTCTGAGGCTGAAACTCCAGTATTTCGGTCATCTGATGTGAACAGCCAACTCATAGGAAAAGTCCCTGATGCTGGGAAAGATTGAGGGCAGAAGGAGAAGAGAATGTCAGAGGATGAGATGGCTGGATGGCATCACCAATGCAATGGACATGAAATTGGGCAAATTTGGGGGGATGGTGAGGGACAGAGAGGCCTGGCATGCTGCAGTCCATGGGGTCACAAAGAGTCAGACATGACTGGGTGACTTAACAACAACAATCTGACATGCAGGTGAATCAGTGATCTTATAAAATAGCAGCAATGCAGTCAGTGTTACAAATTAACTTCTGTCTAAGGAAATACTGCTAATCTTTTATGTATCTTCTTAGCTACTCTTTTTTAATACTTTTCTAAATCCTCTCCATTATTGCAGACATGTTCATTCTCTCTTAGACATTTCATTCTCTGCAGACCCAAAATTATTTTAGTTCTTATCAAACCATATGCTAGTTCATTAGATTCAAGTTTTTCTCCTCAATTTGACTATGAATCTCAAATAACAGACTACACGTGGTTTGTGACAGACACTTCATAAATCTTTGTTGAAGGAATAAAGGAATAAGTGTATAAACGAATATCGTTCTTCCTCCTGATGAAAATGTTTTACATTGAGTGGATTATTGAGATAGGTCTTTACACATGAAACTCTCTTCTTCTGTATAAAGAATTGAGATGTAAGTTCATGCTGAGTTTGAAGACTGAATGTGTGACCTACACTACCTTCATGATTTGTCGTGTCAGCTGTATCTTAAGAATGCCAGCATGTCTTCCTTCTCAGGATCCCAGAAACAGAATTTCTAAGGTCAGCTCTTCCCTTGGCTAAAAACTATAAAGCTTTAAGCTTCATTGTTATAAATAAAAATATAAAGAAAATGCATGTTGAAGTGGAAGCTAAATATCTAAAGGTAACTAACTTCTGTGTTGATTTTGATATTGTTTCTTTTCCCCTTCTCACAAATTTGTGAACCTCCAAAGAATACTTAGATCTTGGTGACGAAACTGCAATCATTCCTCAGTCTTACACACATACTTTGGGTATTCATTTACTGATCTTTACAATACCGTGTGAAACAACTATGCTAAATTAGACTCCACTCTCGTTGGCAGAACTTCAGCAGGGAATTGTAATGCATCTGCATAATATGATGTTGGGACTGAATTGGGCCACCCTGTGGCACCTTTTTTAAAATTATAAGCAACAGGAACAAACTGTTAGGGAAATGTCCTCTCAATTCCCCCAACTATGCATTTAGCAGATTTCCGCTATATGGCTTTCTGCTCATTAACATTCATGCCGTTGTCTGTAACCTCATCTGTTTCAGTGTTTGCTTTGGATTTGCCTTGCTGAAATATTTGCCTTTCTTCTTTCTCTTATAGCTTCTTCTGGAGCTTTGATTGTTTCTTTTGATTTTAACAGAATATACTAGGAGGATAACTACTAAAAACTTATTTATGAACACAATTTATAGATAATTTTTTCTAAAAAGAAATAAAGAAACAAGGCCACTTTTCACTGATCAGGAAAATTTTGTGGAAGATACACCTATTGAATTCCGCGCCTTCCCCAATCTCCCAGTGTTATTTCAAAAGGAAAGAAACAGAGTTGTTTATTTCTTAATAATGAATCTTCTCTCTGACTCTAACTATAATCTGCATGATTAGTCAGCAGGACAGGGACTTTATATTCTTGTTTTTTCCTATTTAAAATTAGTTTGCATGGAAATACCCAAACCATTCTGGATATTGGTGCCCCCTCATGATAAAATTACATAAATTTCTCAGAGCTCACATATATGAACTTGGGACTAAAATGATAAAGTGTGACTGTATTTACTTGAGAAAATTTGGCCAACCTATACATGTATTTAATTTACCCATTAAGTTTCATCATGATTATGTTCTAAATAGAAACTATATAGTAACATAGACATTTTAATTCCATGGTGATATTTTGTTCTTTTCCTCTTTGAATCTATACAGATTTCATAACATATAATAGATGCAAAATTATTTTGTATGAAAGGACAAGTTTGGAAGGAAGGTAGAGAGAGAGAAAGGGGGGAAAGGAAGAAAAAAAAAGAAATACAGATGAGATGAGCAGAAAGAGAAGGGAGAAATCTTTGGGTTTTCTTTGAACTTATTTATATATATACTATTTCTAGAAGTCATTAGAGAATGCTCCATAAATAATTCCATATAAATAATGTTCCAGATTTCTTCTAGCCTCTCCTATATCAAGACAAAAATGCATCAGGAAGCTTTACCATGACAATTGCTACGTGACCTTATCACTTACAGTGCTTCCTGTTTGTGGTTAAGAATTTACACTGTGTCAAAACAACACTTGTAGAGTCTGCATGATGAGGCAAAGAGGGCCCTGTGTGCTCAGCTGCTTCAGTCATGTCTGATTCTTTGAGACCCCATGCATCAGAGCCCGCCAGGCTCCCCTGTCCATGGAATTTTCAGCCAGAATACTGGAGTGGGTTGCCATACCCTCCTCCAGGAGATCTTCCCAAAGCAGGGATCAAACATGCAACTCCTACGCCTCCTGCATTGCAGGCACTGAGCCACCTGGGGAAGCTCAAAGAGGAGTGATTCCCCATTTAAAGAGGTTTCTCAGTGGTGCCACTGTTGACATTTTGGACCAGACAGTTCTTTATGGCAGACGGTCTGTCCTGTGCATTGTCAGTGTTTAGCAGCATCCTTGGCCTTTACCCACCAGCTGCCAGTAACATCCCTTCCCCTGACTCATGACAATCACCAGTGTGTCCAGACATTGCCAGATGCCAGCTAGGGGATGGTGAGAATTGCCCTATATACATACACACTTACCTACAACAGCCATAGCATGTCACAGATTTTCCAAGGAGTCACTCTTTAAATTTCCCCCCAAGGGTCAAGCACAGATCATTTTGGGTTACTGAGAAATCAACCCCAAGATAGACTCTCTGACATGGCCCACTTCTACCCCTCCCCAACTTCTCTAATCCCTCCACATGCATAGGTCTGAGTTGCCCCTCCTTCTTCCAATCAGTCATCCTTCCCGCTCAGTGACCTCTAATCAACCCATCCACACATAGTTTGCATTTAATATTGAAAGTATCAGTAAACCAGCAATGTGTGTAAGTCAGGTGTGCACTACTTCCCCAATAATAGACTTACAGTATAGGCCCTATTATAGGTGATTCTGCAGCAAAGTCATACTACGAGGTTCGTAGTATGACTACTGATAAAGGATGAATATGATCATGAGACAGAATAGGAGCATGAGGTGAAGTTAAAGAGGTTAGCCTCTGAAGATGAATATCCTGTTAGAATTCTGCCTGTGCTACATACTAGATGTCTGTAACTCTGGACAAACAACTGTTCTTTGCCTCATGCCATTTGTAAGATGGGCATAATAATAGTATCTGTTGCATGAACTGTTATGAGGTGTAGATAAGAGTTCTATCTGAGAAGTCATTTAGCAGAATGTTTATTATATATTATCTTATATGCAATGATAATAGTATATCTTATAACAGTACCTCCAACACAAAAATACATATACAACACAACATGCACACACGCAAGACAACCAAAAACTATCAACACACCTTACTGCTGTCAGTAACTTCATTATTAAATAAAATGTCATGTTACATATTGTTTGACCTGTCTTATACGAGCAGATTCTTACAGTAGCATTTTTGGTTTGCTTTAATTTCTATGTCAATCAGTAAATGCTTAAGCAGCATGATACCCTTTTCAAATCTGTTCTTCAAATTTGCTTTAAAGAGAGACATGTTTAGTTGTTAGTATGATTAACACTAACTTTAGATTTATTATTAGTGTTCTTTCCAGTAGTCTTAATTCTCCGGGCTCATAGCATCTCACCCTCTGACACATTGCCCCTCATATTTATTAAAATTTTGAAAAGAAATATTTATGAAAAGGAGCATATATAAGAGGAGGAAGAATAAATAAATGGTTCTTAATAGTTTATAGATTATGATGGGCATAATAGAGAATAAGAGAGAACAAAGTGATGGGAAGGGTTTTGTGATAACTGCAGGTTTATATCTCATAAAGTATACCAAATAGGAGTATACCAAATAGGAAATTCAGAAGAAAGAGTATTTTTGGAGTAAAGATGATAAGTCCAATTTAGTCATGGATAGAGAGAAAGGAGGAAGTAGGTAGAAGCTGGGTGCGATTTTGACCTTGCCTCATAGTAAAGACTATGAGCATTCTCCACATAATTATTACAGGAGGTTTTGAAGAAAATCTGAAAAGGAATCCAAAACTTTGGAAGCCTAGAGAAAGTATTTGGATTTGTTACAGTACAAATAAATTCTCATTAACAGTCTGAATTTCCTAAGAAAACGTACACAGTCATTTTACAGTAATGTCATTTAAATTAAAAGGACTAATGATAGTACTACTCATGCAAAACTAGAACAGGTTCCATTACTCCTTTAACTAGCTTCATTCTAAATCCCACTGTTATTTATCTATAAAAGTCAAAAAGACAAATGGCATCTAAGATTTTCAAAGGCAGATGAGATATTAGTAGCTTCATTTAATAGACAAGGAAACCAAATTTCAGCAAACTTAAATAATGTATCAGGAGACTGGCGTCTATAAACAGTAAAGGAGGGACTAAAAGGAGGGTTTCTTAATTCTGCTTTAATGGTGACCCCTATTAATTCCTATCCATTCACTTTTGATACACACTTTATAAATATTTGTGTAAAAAAAAAAGTAAGAATTTAGCCTCTCTGCCCATTACAGCAAGGCAGATACAATCTCAAGGAGAAGTCTTTTAGAATTAGAAAGTGTTAAAATATTGCTTTTATCAAAAAGCTTTTGTAATAAGATGTTTGACAAACTCCACAAGGACTCCATGTCCATCAAAATCACAAAATGCCATTTAGGTGGATAATATTACAACTAGTCTAATAACAGAGAAAAGAAAAAGGGACACCCAGCTGTGCCTCTCCTCCTCGTGAGCAATAGCTGGTTTGTGTGTGAGTGTGTGTGTGTGTGTGTGTGTGTTTTCTACACACTATTACTAGAAAATAGGCAGGGAAATAAAAGTGGCATTATTCTTGTTTTACTGAAAAGAAAACAAAAATCAGAAAAAGATAAAGGGATTTACCTAAAATCACACAAATATTCCATTAAGGAACAAATAGAACTCAATTGCTTTTGGCTATCCTTTCCAATAGGTTATGCTACCACCTATTGTATAAATGTGAACAATTAAACTGGAGAGTGGCTCAAAAGCAAATGAAATCTCCTTTAATTTGCTTTTCTAACTATAAAAAGAACCCATGTTGGAGCTTCACTATAATGTGACTCACTGTGGTGCAGAATTTAATATACTAAGTTCATCTTTAGAATTAAATTCAAGAGCTTGTCCACTAGAATCCTTGGAGAAGCTCTTCATAATATGAATTTGACTCACCATTGAGACTGAGCCTAAGAAAGCTGCCACAAAGAAATGACTCTAAAGAAGAAGCTGGTAATCAACATTTTACATCTGCTATAATTCTAATATCTGTATACAAGACTCAAACACTTTGTCATTGCCCATATAATAAATGGCACCCCACTCCAGTGCTCTTGCCTGGAAAATCCCAAGGACGGAGGAGCCTGGTAGGCTGCAGTCCATGGGGTCGCTAGGGTTGGATGTGACTGACCGACTTCACTTTCACTTTTCACTTTCACACACTGGAGAAGGAAATGGCAACCCACTCCAATGTTCTTGCCTGGAGAATCCCAGGGATGGAGGAGCCTGGTAGGCTGCAGTCCATGGGGTAACAGAAGAGTCGGACATGACTGAGCGACTTCACTTTCACTTTTCACTTTCATGCACGGGAGAAGGAAATGGCAACCCACTCCAGTGTTCTTACCTGGAGAATCCCAGGGACAGGGGAGTCTGGTGGGCTGCCGTCTATGGGGTTGCACAGAGTCGGACACGACTGAAGCGACTTAGCAGCAGCAGCAGCAGTCACATCTGTAAAAAATGATAATTGCCTCATAGGTTTATAACAAGGATTAAATGAGTTATATTTTAAAGCACTTAAAATATAAGTATTTGGTACACTGAAAAAATAAAACAAGGAGTTCATTTTCTTCCATCCTGTGATTCTAGTATCAGTTCAGTTCATTTCAGTCGCTCAGTTGTGTCTGACTCTTTGCGACCCCATGAATCGCAGTATGCCAGGCCTCCCTGTCCATCACCAATGCCCGAAGTTCACTCAAACTCATGTCCATTGAGTCGGTGATGCCATCCAGCCATCTCATCCTCTGTCATCCCCTTCTCCTCCTGCCCCCAATCCCTCCCAGAATCGGGGTGTTTTCCGATGAGTAACTCTTCGCATGAGGTGGCCAAAGTATTGGAGTTTCAACTTCAGCATCAGTTCTTCCAATGAACATCCAGGACTGATCTCCTTTAGGATTGACTGGTTGGATCTCCTTGAAGTCCAAGGGACTCTCAAGAGTCTTCTCCAACACCACAGTCAAAAGCACAAATTCTTCAGCGCTCAGCCTTCTTCACAGTCCAACTCTCACATCCATACATGACCACAGGAAAAACCATAGCCTTGACTAGATGGACCTTTGTTGGCAAAGTAATGTCTCTGCTTTTGAATATGCTATCTAGGTTGCACATAACTTTCCTTCCAAGGAGTAAGCGTCTTTTAATTTCATGGCTGCAGTCACCATCTGCAGTGATTTTGGAGCCCAAACAAATAATCTGACACTGTTTCCACTGTTTCCCCATCGATTTCCCACTAAGTGATGGGACCAGATGCCATGATCTTAGTTTTCTGAATGTTGAGCTTCAGGCCAACTTTTTCACTCTCCTCTTTCACTGTCATCAAGATGCTTTTTAGTTCCTCTTCACTTTCTGCCATAAGGGTGGTGTCATCTGCATATCTTGAGGTTACTGATATTTCCCCGGCAATCTTGATTCCAGCTTGTGCTTCTTCCAGCCCAGCGTTTCTCATGATGTACTCTGCATATAAGTTAAATAAGCAGGGTGACAATATACAACCTTGACATTCTTCTTTTCCTATTTGGAACCAGTCTGTTGTTCCATGTCCAGTTCTAACTGTTGCTTCCTGACCTGCATATAGGTTTCTCAAGAGGCAAGTCAGGTGGCCTGATATTCCCATCTCTTTCAGAATTTTCCACAGTTTATTGTGATCCATACAATCAAAGGCTTTGGCATAGTCAATAAAGCAGAAATAGATGTTTTTCTGGAACTCTTTTGTTTTTTCCATGATCCAGCGGAGAAAGCAATGGCAACCCACTTCAGTAGTCTTGCCTGGAAACTCCCATGGACGGAGGAGCCTGGTGGGCAGCAGTCCATGGGGTCGCGAAGAGTCGGACACGACTGAGCGACTTCACTTTCACTTTTCACTTTCATGCATTGGAGAAGGAAATGGCAACCCACTCCAGTGTTCTTGCCTGGAGAATCCCAGGAACCGGGGAGCCTGGTGGGCTGCTTGCTGTCTATGAAGTTGCACAGAGTCGGACACTACTGAAGCGACTTAGCAGCAGCAGAAGAAGAAGATTTTGGCAATTTGATCTCTGGTTCCTCTGCCTTTTCTGAAACCAGCTTGAACATCTGGAAGTTTATGGTTCACGTATTGCTGAAGTCTAGCTTGGAGAATTTTGAGCATTGCTTTACTAGCGTGTGAGACGAGTACAATTGCACAGTAGTTTGGGCATTCTTTGGCATTGCCTTTCTTTAGGATTGGAATGAAAACTGACCTTTTCCAGTCCTGTGGCCACTGCTGAGTTTTCCAAATTTGCTGGCATATTGTGCAGCACTTTCACCTAACTATAAAATTTGCCTTTTTTCAGACTTAGACTATTTTTTAACAAACTAAATTTAAAGGAAAACATTGGGATAGAAAAGCTTTTTTTAACAAAGGTCACTTAAGGATCTGATCTCTGAAAAAGAAAAGTTTTTCTGTGCTGAAGGGATTTATTTCTTCCTTTCTTTCTTTCTTTTGACACCAAAGGGGAAGAAACAATTTTTTCTATAAATTTCCAGAAATGTAAAGAGGCATAATGAGTAATTAACTGGAATTCCTAATTAAGTGCATACAGAACAGTGGGTGCTTTCTTGCTTTACTTTATCACACAGTAACATTTCCAAGAAGTGACATCCTCTTACACAAGGGTCTAAAATGCAAATTAATTATAATTCTGACGGCCTTGAATCTGAGCAGAAAATGACACAAAATGTGAAATTTCCTTGAATGTCCCTGAGGGTTTAAAGGTGTAGAAGTATTGAATGCATATAAATAGTACAAGGAAGCTGCTGCATCCCATTTTCCTAAATTAGACATTGACAGGACAAATCCAAGAAGTGGCCCTTGGCGCTAGTTGATATTCAAGGTGTGTGGTGAGCCAAGGAGGCATGATTCAGGGCTGGAAAGTCACCAGACCTACTGAATGCATTCAGAACAGGAACTGAGAGTAAAGGGCAGGATTTCCTACTTGCAATTTTGAGATCTCGGCATCTTCATCTATTCAGACTGCTATTGTAAACACCACAGACTGGGTGGCTTATAAACAACAGAAATTAATTTCTCACCGTTGTGGAGGCAGGAGGTTTGAGATCAGCAAGTCAGCATGGTCAGGAGAATGCTCTCTTCTGGGTCTCAGACTTCTTACTGTCCTCAAAGGGATGAATGGGCGAGGCAATTCTGGGGCCTCTTTTGAGGGCCTTATTCCCTTTCATGGGGCTTGACCGTCTTGACCTAAACACCACCCAAATGACCACCTCCTAATACGACGACATCTTTGGTAGTTAAGATTTCTATATATGAATTTGGGAAGGACACAAACATTCAGCCCATAGCACTCAATTTAAAATTAAATATTTATTCAAACGATAGCACAAAGTTTCATTTGAGTTCTAACTGGCTGAACCATGTTACCTAAAGATTGCCCTATATATAAAGGGCTGTTACTCTCACAATTATACTACTTTGTGACAGGAAAACAAGTAGTATGAGGAAAGAAATACAATTAAGACTAAGTTCAGTTCAGTTCAGTTCAGTCACTCAGTCGTATCCCACTCTTTGCGACCCCATGAATCACAGCACGCCAGGCCTCCCTGTCCATCACCAACTCCCGGAGTT
>NW_011494903.1:11020773-11025612 GCF_000754665.1 Bison bison bison | reverse complement strand
AAAGTAATGTCTCTGCTTTTCAATATGCTATCTAGGTTGGTCATAACTTTCCTTCCAAGGAGTAAGCGTCTTTTAATTTCATGGCTGCAGTCACCATCTGCAGTGATTTTGGAGCCCAAAAAATAAAGTCTGACACTGTGTCCACTGTTTCCCTATTGATTTCCCATGAAGTGATGGGGACCGGATGCCATGATCTTAGTTTTCTGAATGTTGAGCTTTAGGCCAACTTTTTCACTCTCCTCTTTCACTTTCATCAAGAGGCTTTTTAGTTCCTCTTCACTTTCTGCCATAAGGGTGGTGTCATCTGCGTATCTGAGGTTATTGATATTTCTCCCAGCTATCTTGATTCCAGCTTGTGTTCTTCCAGCCCAGCGTTTCTCATGATGTACTCTGCATATAAGTTCAATAAGCAGGGTGACAATATACAGCCTTGACGTACTTCTTTTCCTATTTGGAACCAGTCTGTTGTTCCATGTCCAGTTCTAACTGTTGCTTCCTGACCTGCATACAGGTTTCAGTTCATTTCAGTTGCTCAGTCGTGTCCGACCCTTTGTGACCCCATGAACCTCAGCACGCCAGGCCTCCCTGTCCATCACCAACTCCCGGAGTTCACTTAGACTCACGTCCATCGAGTCAGTGATGCCATCCAGCCATCTCATCCTCTGTCGTCCCCTTCTTCTCCTGTTTACCCAGACTAAATACAAGTAGAATTGTTTCATTTATGCTGCTGTTTCAGTGTAAACAATTACACAATTACATTCATCAAATTAGAGACCTGAAAAAGCAACTTAAAAGTTACAAACTGAAACTTACTTGATTCAGTTTCACATATTATCCATATGAATCTCACAGTTTTGGTACTGAAGTCTTAATTTGCTCTTAGGAGAAGGCAATGGCACCCCACTCCAGTACTCTTTTGCCTGGAAAATCCCATGGACGGAGGAGCCTGGTGGGCTGCTCCAGGGGATTGCTAAGAGTCAGACACGACTGAGCGACTTCACTTTCACTTTCCACTTTTGTGCATTGGAAAGGGAAATGGCAACCCCCTCCAGTGTTCTCGCCTGGAGAATCCCAGGGATGGGGGAGCCTGGTGGGCTGCTGCCTGTGAGGTCACACAGAGTCAGAAATGACTGAAGCGACTTAGCAGCAGCAGCAGCAATTTACTCTTAATTTACAGGATACAGATAAAGAGGCAGCTGAAGCCCTATGCCAATACTGATTTGAGAAATAGCTTAAAATACCATTCCTACAGCAGATCCTAAGATATTTCATGACAGCATTAAAATGTTGTAGGAAATTGTTCAAATTTTGAATTTATACTAACCTGGAATCAAATACCAACTCTCATTTAATTGTTTGTAACTTTGGCAACATCTTTGACCATGTTTAATCCCAGCTTCCTCACCTGTAAAATTAATATAATAGGATCAGCCACATAACTTTCTGGGAAATAAATAAAACAATTTATGTGAAGCATTTATTGGGTAAACAGTCAGCAAATAGAAGCTATTTTTATTGACCTAAAAAGGGAAAAATCCAATTTCCATTAACCATATTAGTGTCTTATCACAATATGTATGAAACAATGAAAGTATTTCACAGGTTCTGTTGAAATTAAATGAAAGTGTTTCCCCTCTTTAATTAAAGGGAGATGATATAAAGCCCTAGATTAGGGACTCCTACTTCCAGATATCTATGTTTAATGCCTATAAATACTTCTAGTGAAATTTTCTCTGTTACCATCTCTACAGAATATGCTATTACACAGTGATGACTTCAGTGTAGTTTAAAAACCCTTTTGAGTTGCTTTTCTTTTACTGTTTTTATAATAAGGCATTCCCTTCTTATTTGAGTAGTTAGCTTTACATTCAGGAAGCAATGACTTGCCTTTGACGTTTTATCACTTGAGCCGTCTATCACGAAAGTTGGTCAGGATATCCAGCTTTCTGAAAGATTTGAAAACTGGAATGGCAGAGGTGAATTAAGTCTTCCCTTTGGCTGAATAATACTCTCAGTTTTTATACAGAAGGTACCCCCCAGGTAAATTAACAAATGTACCCAGTATCACAGTATCTAGAAGCTGAGTTGGCACAATGAAGCAAGCCTGTTTCACGTTGTTATTTTGCTGTTCTTGCGATGAGTGGCTGTACTGCAAAGATTTCTTTTGGAGACTGAATCAGGAACCTAAGTTCCAGGTATGATGATGATGTAACTAGAGTACTGTCTATTACAGTTCAACATACAGAGTCCACAGAAATAGCTTCTACAGTACAAACATACAATTTCATCAAGGCAAATGTGGAGGTTGGAACGAACTCTAAATTGCATGTAATTTACCTGACCTAATTTTTTTAATTGTCATAATCAAATCTCCATGAATTCAGCTCTCCAAATTTCCATCTCTGCTATCTCATATATCAAATGGACAGAAAGTTAAATAAGCAGCAAAGAATTAAAAGTATTACCCTCTGTACCTCTGTATTTCTTTCTAATTAAGAGAGATGTTAATTGAAATTAGAGTGACACAGACTCTGTGCAGAAATCTCCTGAGTATTGTAATTGGTTTGTGGAGCTGTTGCCCCAGGGTTATTCACTGGAGTGATTCCCACCTGGTTGGGAATAACTGAAAAGCCTCACCTAAATAGCAGCCTCAAGCTTATGAAACAGGATTGCCAGTGGAAAACCAAGTGTATCCACATCCAAATTAGATTTGCTTTAAACATGTATGGAGAAAGTGTTTGAGGTCAGATGTTTTTACTAACCAATTCACTTCAGTTGTCCTTTCCGCATGCAATTTCCCCCAACTCAGTTTGATCACATCTAGACCTTTTGATGGTTTCATATTACCAACAGAACCAATAAGAATATTTCAAGACTTTGCCCCCAGGCTCCAACTACCTTCCACAGTATGTTTCAACCAAACACATGAGAGTGGCTTCCCATCAAATAGATATACGCACATTGCCACATTTATTGGACAACTCTTCTGCTTTCTTCTTTTCTCTAGAATAACAAATGCTTACCAAATCCCACCAAACCTGCAAGATTCAGACCAAATATCATGTGCTCCAATAAATCCTTGAGTGCTCCTCTTGGCTGAAAATAATATCATCTCCTTTGAACTTTCCTACCCTTCATCTGTATCTCCCACGGATCCCTCCCTCTTTAACTAATACACTAAGCTCCTTGAGGAAAAAAGCTATGTCTTGTTAAATCCTGAAGCCCCAGCATTTATCCCATGTTAGTTATCAAGTATTCATGAAATAAATTTTAGATTATAATTTATATTTATAACAAATTATAAATTAACAATTATACATTTTAAAAGCTTTACTTAGGAGAGTTTCTAGGATAGCTTGTATAATGATCTCTCTTTGCATAAATTTAGAAAGAAATTAAATAAGTCAAAAAGTTGGAGTAATCAAAACCCCAAATTTTAAACCAGAAAATAAAGTTAACATTTTACGTATTCCCACCTTATGATACAAAGCATTGAGTATAGCTTTAAAATGTACATACGTGACATAATATAATAAAACTAAATGTCAAATTTAATATACATTTGTCTTGGTTCAACAATATCAAAATCTATGAAAAGTCTTTTGTCTTTAGTATAACTTAAGTCAGTGAATACTAGTTTATGCCAAGGAAAGCAGACTGTTAGTAATCAAAATGATAAAAAATATATGATGAAACCCTTACCTTGGAGAACTCCATAAACAAGACACATACAAGCAAACTAATATAAAAACAAGATATGCAAATTCCAAGAGGGTATACAAAAACAGTTATGAGGGTTTAAAGTTTAGAGAAAAGAGATGCTGTCTTAAGTCTATTTGAGCTGCTATAACAAAATACCACAGACTGGGTGGCTTATAAACAACAAATATTTATTTTTCACAGTTCTGAAGGCTGGGGAGTCCAAGTTCATGGCAGATTCAGTGTTTGGTGAAGATTCATTTCCTGGTTCATAGTTGGTCCTCTTTTGGGACCACACAGTGGAAGGGGCAAGCAAGCTCTCTAGGATCACTTTTAAAAGAATGCTAATCCCATGAGGGCTCCACTCTCATGACCTGAGGACCTCCTGAAGGCTCCACCTCCTAATACCATCACACTGGGAATTCCTTTCAATACGTAAATTTGGGAGGAACACAAATATTCAGGCTATTGCAGATGCTTTCCTTGATAATTTGTGGAATATAAAACAAAATTGGGGAAACAGAATACCCTCTACATAGAGATGGGGTAGAGAGTTCAATGCAGAAAAGAACAATAAACAAAGACATCAAGGCAAGACATTTTTCAGAATTATTCCAACTTGCCAGAAATGTAAAATGCAAGTGGTGAATAATCACAATAATAATACCCAACATCTTTTGAGCAGTTCCTATGTTCTGGTTATTGTTATAAGGACTTTCAGTTCAGTTCAGTTCAGTTCAGTTGCTCAGTCATGTCCGACTCTTTGCAACCCTATGAATCGCAGCACATCAGGCCTCCGTGTCCATCACCAACTCCCGGAGTCCATCGAGTAGGTGATGCCATTCAACCATCTCATCCTCTGTCATCCTCTTCTCCTCCTGCCTCCAATCCATCCCAGCATCAGAGTCTTTTCCAATGAGTCAACTCTTCGCATGAGGTGGCCAAAGTACTGGAGTTTCAGCTTTAGCATCATTCCTTCCAAAGAAATCCCAGGGCTGATCTCCTTCAGAATGGACGGGTTGGATCTCCTTGCAGTCCAAGGGACTCTCAAGAGTCTTCTCCAACACCACAGTTCAAAAGCATCAATTCTTTGGCGCTCAGCCTTCTTCACAGTCCAACTGTCACATCCATACATGACCA
>NW_011494903.1:11010666-11020673 GCF_000754665.1 Bison bison bison | reverse complement strand
AGACAGGACCTTTGTTGGCAAAGTAATGTCTCTGCTTTTCAATATGCTATCTAGGTTGGTCATAACTTTCCTTCCAAGGAGTAAGCGTCTTTTAATTTCATGGCTGCAGTCACCATCTGCAGTGATTTTGGAGCCAAAAAAAATAAAGTCTGACACTGTTTCCACTCTTTCCCCATACATTTCCCACGAAGTGATGGGAACAGATGCCATGATCTTAGTTTTCTGAATGTTGAGCTTCAGGCCAACTTTTTCACTCTCCTCTTTCACTTTCATCAAGAGGCTTTTTAGTTCCTCTTCACTTTCTGCCATAAGGGTGGTGTCATCTGCATATCTGAGGTTATTGATATTTCTCCCGGCTATCTTGATTCCAGCTTGTGTTTCTTCCAGCCCAGCGTTTCTCATGATGTACTCTGCATATAAGTTCAATAAGCAGGGTGACAATATACAGCCTTGACGTACTCCTTTTCCTATTTGGAACCAGTCTGTTGTTCCATGTCCAGTTCTAACTGTTGCTTCCTGACCTGCATACAAATTTCTCAAGAGACAGGTCAGGTGGTCTGGTATTCCCATCTCTTTCAGAATTTTCCACAGTTTATTGTGATCCACACAGTCAAAGGCTTTGGCATAGTCAATAAAGCAGAAATAGATGTTTTTCTGGAACTCTCTTGCTTTTTCCATGCTCCAGCGGATATTGGCAATTTGATCTCTGGTTCCTCTGCCTTTTCTAAAACCATCTTGAACATCAGGAGGTTCACGGTTCACATATTGCTGAAGCCTGGCTTGGACAATTTTGAGCATGACTTTACTAGCGTGTGAGATGAGTGCAATTGTGTGGTAGTTTGAGCATTCTTTGACATTGCCTTTCTTTGGGATTGGAATGAAAACTGACCTTTTCCAGTCCTGTGGCCACTGCTGAGTTTTCCAGATTTTCTGGCATATTGAGTGCAGCACTTTCATAGCATCGTATTTCAGGACTTGAAATAGCTCAACTGGAATTCCATCACCTCCACTAGCTTTGTTCGTAGTGATGCTTCCTAAGGCCCACTTGGTTTCACATTCCGGGATCTGGCTCTAGGTCAGTGATCACACCATCATGATTATGTGGGTCGTGAAGATCTTTTTTGTACAGTTCTTCTGTGTATTCTTGCCACTTCTTCCTAATATCTTCAGCTTCTGTTCAGTCCATACCATTTCTATCCTTTATCGACCCCATCTTTGCACGAAATGTTCTCTTGGTATCTCTAATTTTCTTGAAGAGCTCTCTAGTCTTTCCCATTCTGTTGTTTTCCTCTATTTCTTTGCATTGATCACTGAGGAAGGCTTTCTTATCTCTTCTTGCTATTCTTTGGGACTTTACATATGTTAAATTCATTTAATTTTTATAACAGCCATGTAAGGTGAGGGTTCTATTTTCTTTTAATAGGGGGTAAGAAGGCATAGTGAGTGGAAATGAGAATTACAATTTAGAAGATAAGCTGGAATCATGTCGCTAACTAATCCTATTGGTAGAGAACTAAAATGCATTAACTGGAGGAAGATTAAAATAGTAGAGGATATAATTGAGGTAGAGGAGACACCATGGAAAATGGGAAGTCTGTGTATGTGTGTGATGAGGGAGGAGCAAGAGAAAAGTATGGAAAATGTGTTTTTGTTGGAGAGTGCCATGTACACAGGTTATAAAGTTTGACAAACATTATGAAGAGCTTACATGCCAGGTTGAGGGGCCTTTATTCTATAGTCTTGAGGGTTTTACAAAAGAAATGACATACAGCTTTCTATATTAAATAGGTCATCCTTACACTGCATGGCAGACTTGCCTCATAGCTCAGTTGGTAAAGAAACTGCCTGCAATTCAGGAGACCCCAGTTCAATTCCTGGGCCAGGAAGATCCTCTGGAGAAGAGATAGGCTACCCACTCCAGTATTCTTGGGTTTCCCTTGTGGCCCAGGTGGTAAAGAATCCACCTGCAACACAGGAGACCTGGGTTTGATCCTCTGAAGAAGGGAAAGGCTACCCACTCCAAATATTCTGGCCTGGAGAATTCCCAGTCCATGGGGCCTGGAGAATTCCCAGTCCATGGGGTCACAAAGAGTTGGACACAACTGAGCGACTTTCACTTTACGCTGCATGGGGGCTTCCCAGGTGACGCTAGTAGTAAAGAACCTGCCTGCCAGTGCAGGAGACATAAGAGATGCAGGTTCGATCCCTGGGTAGGGAAGATGCCCTGGAGGAGGGCATGGCAACCCACTCCAGTATTCTTACCTGAAGAATCCCATGGACTGAAGAGCCTGGCGGGCTATGGTCCAGGTCACAAAGAGCTGGACATGACTGAAGCAGTTTATCAGCAGCAGCATGTTGCATGGAGGGTGGATATGAAGAGAATTAGAGCATAGGCAGGGAGATGAGACAGGAGGCCATCAGCCCTAATGTCCCAGCAAAAGACGATGAGACACAGACCTGAAATTGTGATTGTAGGTAGGAAAAGAGGGAAAATGCAGCCGACTCTGTGTCCCAAAGTGTCTGCCACAACTGCATCCCACAACTCCAAGTCCCAGTGTGACTTGCAGACTCCTGGGCTCAGTAGTTCCTTCTCTCACAATTACAGCAGAAAAGACACTATAGTGGCCTCTGAGGTTAGGTCATAGAATGTGATACAGCTTTCACGTAACTTCTTAAAATACTTGCTCTCAGGATCCAGCTGCCAACCCATGTGGAAGCCCAAAGTGTCTCCACATGAGGAAACGATGTGAAAATCCCACATGCCAGCCCACAGCCCAGTTGAGGTCCCAGCTATGCTGTACCATCAACTGCCAGATGTGAATGAAGATGCCTTCTGATGATTTCAAACTCCATCCTTCCAGTCTTTCTAGCTGAGGCCCAGAGACCATGAAGCAGAGGTCAGAGGTCCCCCTGTTGTGATTTTATGCTCACTGAGTTTGGGGATAATTTATTACTGAAACAACAGGAAATCATTAAATATTAGGAGATAAAGTCAAAAGGATTTAATAGCTTCTGAAAACTATAGCTTGAAGTCTTGAAGACTCTGAGGCTTGTGGAAGGCAGGCACCAGGAAAGCAAGGGATTTAAATCAAATGTCTTCAAGACTTTGTCAAGTTGAACTCCTAATAAAATGGCCCAAAGAGAAAATTGAGTATCTTGGTGTCTCCTTAAAATGTAAGAAATTACATTAAAATATTCATATATGTACCATTAAATCTCACTCCAATCTAAGTAAGTACCTGGCATGTTCAAAGGCAGCTTTCTGGAAATGATCTTTTGGAAAGGTTGATACAATTTCTTCCCTAGAAACCACAAATATTTAAAAGTATTTGGAACTTAATTTGGGGAAGTTTGAAGGAAGATGATCTCTTGCTTTGTTCCCTCATTTTCATTATCCTTTTTATTATGTAGAAATATATGTTATGTTTCCAATAATCTGTCCAAACTTGCAGTAGCAGATTTTTACAATATATGACTTGGTAGGAATATGGCTGGATACTTGGTAGATTTTGAAAATTTATTCTTTAGAATGGCAATCATAAACAAATGGGCCCAACTGCTGAAATTGCTAAAGAAAGAAATACTTTTTAAAATAAGTGATTTCATAAATCTTAATTTATTCTCAATATGTTTGGGGGTTTTGGCGGGGGGAGGGGCAGAGGCTCAGTTATGTTAGATGATTTCTCTTCATCAGAAGGTAACATCTAATTGCTTTTCCTTAAGAAAATAAGAAAACCGAAGGAGCATTTTCTCTTGGTGCCAAACTACCGGCATGTGATAGACAGCACATGACAAGCATCTTACTGAAAGAACACTCAGTATTTTCCCTGCACAATTAATCTAATTCAACCAAACATAAAAAGAAACTTGGAGGACAGCTTATCATCCAGATTCATGACACATCATTTGCATTAGACTCTGATTTTTACATATCTTCTCCTCATGTCCCCGAGTATGGCTTATGTGATTGATTGTTAAAACTGCATTTAGTCATCATTACTTGCCAATAATTATTGAGTAACAAAATGGATACATACTTAGCAAACAGAGAATATTACACTTGCTATCTTCAGTAAGCCTCCTGGGAATGGGTTACTGAACAATAAGATAACAATTACAGAAAACAAAATGCTTGTTTCTGTTACTTAGAATATATCATCACAGCCTTTCTATCTCACTCTCCAAGACCTCTCCCTTGCCTAAAACTCTCTCTAACAAATTTACTGACATGATTTGGGGATTAAGTTGATGAGACATGGTCAAGGAGATGTATTCATAAAAAATGATTAAACTGGTGGAACCATATAAAAACAGTAAGGTCAATATATACCATCTCCAAAATAAAAGCCATGTAATTATATACAGTTTTATGGAGGAAACCCAATATGTACATACAGTGCATGTGTATCATCTCATTTTTTTAATATATGACTAAGGTGTAGGTTATTGTAGTTTCTATCTTCATGCTTATTCAAAACCTTCAGCAGCATACATTTTAAAAGTAATTGATGGCAGATATTGTAATAACGTAATATAAAATACTTCTTTGTTGCTAGAGCTAAATGGACAATTTGGGACATACATATTCATAAGGCTTTGGAATGTTTCCAGTAAATGCTGCATCATGTAGGAAGAAGAATGGGGTTGCATTAAGCATATTTTGGTAATTGATAATGCAACCTCCCAGTTCCCCTGGGTGTGCAACTCTTGAGAGATCATCTTCCAAGCCATGATGATTTCACATGTTCTAATGCACTGGATTTACATAATTAAATTTTAAAGTAAATTTAATGATATGCTAGAGAATCTCAGAAAATAGGTGTTATTACTGCAAAAAGGGTAGCAAAAATGAATTTTCACATGTTTCTTCCATCTTTCTTCTAAAACACAGACCTACTGTGTACTTAAAACAAATATATAAATATAAATATATATAATATATATCAATATATATTTGTATATATATATAGTATATAAATATATATAAACATAAATATATATGTACTTAAAACAAACATATATATTTTTTATATATATAAATATATATATTTATGTATATATATACTCAGTGACCTCTCTTGTGAATAAAAGAAAGGAAGGAATGAAAAGAAAGAAAAAGAAAAAATGACAGAAAAGAAGAATAATGTCAAGGGAAAATAAAAATACAATTTATCAACGGCCTCAAACACAGCTGAAGGCACAGCTTACTTTGGGCCCTTCTACATAAAAGTAGATTTAATGTGATATTCCTTCTTTTCTCTTGGAAAGGAAAAGAATTCAAAATCTTTTTTATACTGTTACAAAAACCTAGAAGTTTAAGTGGTTTAACCAAACTGTCCTGCCAGTTCAATCAAATTACTGTTAAATAAAAATACTTTTGGAGAAATTTCATATAAAAGCCCTGAGTTAAGGACTGCATTTTTATTGCATTCATTCATTCAATACTATGCTAAGCAAAGGTTACAAAAAACAGATTTGACTCTGTGCATTATAATAGAATAGTGGTATTTGAGGGAATGCAAATGAGTAGACATTTATTCCTGCCCCTTGAAGAGAATTCTTTGATAAGCTTAAACACAGCCCACTTGGTGTGTGGTGTTCCTCCAGTGTTTCCTTTGTTCCTACCATTAGCTACAGATTAACTGAGATGAAAGATAGTGGCAAGCTCTGTCCAAAGTTTTCAAAATGTATGCATAAGAGCAAACTAAATATCTTTGAGTGTGACCTAGATTTGATGACTTGCTTACAAAGAAAAGAAGATGGAAAATGAACAGTGTATTCATTTCCCAAGACTGTCATAACAAAGTCCCACAAATTAGGTAGCTTAAAAAAACAGAAATTTATTGTCTCATAGTTCTGGGGTCTAAGAGTCAGAAATTAAGGTGTTGGTAAGGCCATGCTCTGGCTTCACTGGTGGCTCAGCAGTAAAAAGTCCATCAACCAATGCAGGAGATGCAGGTGCGACCTCTGAGTCTGGAAGGTCCCCTGGAGAAGGAAATGGCAACCCACTCCAGTATTCTTGCCTGGGAAATCCCATGGACAGAGCAGCATGGCAGGCTACAGTCCATGGGGTCATAAAGAGTTAGGTACAATGTAGACACAGTGACTAAATGACAAATAACAAAAGTCAAAGACCCTCTAAAACTCTGGGGGAGAAACCTTGCTCATCTCTTCCTAGCTTCTGAAGTGGCTTGCATTGCATCACCCAAACTCTGCCTCTGTTGTCACATGACATTCTCCCTGTGTGTCTCTGTGTCACAGAAGCTTCACATGGCATTTTCCTAGTCTTATAAGGATACCTGTCATATTGAATTAGGGTCCATCCTAATGACCTCATCTTACTTTGATTAAATATACAAAGAATCTATTTCCAAACAAGATCACATTTCAAGGCATTGGAGCTAGGCTTTCAAATTATCTTTTTTAGAGGATACAATCCAGCCTGTAATAAACAGCAACTTTTCAATGGAGAAACCTAGCACAACTTTAATGGAAAAAGCTGGCTCAAAACTTAACACTCAAAAAACAAAGATCATGGCATCTGGTCCCATCACTTCATGGCACATAGATGGAGAAACAACAGAAACAGGGAGAGATTTTCTTTTCTTGGGCTCCAAAATCACTGCAGATGGTGACTGTAGCCATGAAATTAAAAGATGCTTGCTCCTTGAAAGAAAAGCTATGACCAACCTAGACAGCCTATTAAAAAGCAGAGACATTACTTTTTTTTTTGAATTTTATTTATTTTTTTAAAATTTTATTGTATTTTTAAACTTTACATAATTGTATTAGTTTTGCCAAATATCAAAATGAATCCGCCACAGGTATACATGTGTTCCCCATTACTTTGCCAACAAAGTCCGTCTAGTCATAGCTATGGTTTTTCCAGTAGGCATGTATGGATGTGAGAGTTGGACCAAAGAAGACTGAGCACTGAAGAGCTGATGCTTTTGAACTATGGTGTTGGAGAAGACTCTTGAGAGTCCCTTGGACTGCAAGGAGATCAAACCAGTCAATTCTAAAGGAAATCAATTTTTTGGAAGAGTTTGAGCAGGATAGGTGTTAGCTCTTCTCTAAACTTTTGGTAGAATTCAGCTGTGAAGCCGTCTGGACCGGGGCTTTTGTTTGCTGGAAGATTTTTGATTACAGTTTCAATTTCCGTGCTTGTGATGGGTCTGTTAAGATTTTCTATTTCTTCCTGGTCGAGTTTTGGAAAGTTGTACTTTTCTAAGAATTTGTCCATTTTTTCCCTGTTGTCCATTTTATTGGCATATAATTGTTGATAGTAGTCTCTTATGATCCTTTGTATTTCTGTGTTGTCTGTTGTGATCTCTCCATTTTCGTTTCTAATTTTGTTGATTTGATTTTTCTCCCTTTGTTTCTTGATGAGTCTGGCTAATGGTTTGTCAATTTTATTTATCCTTTCAAAGAACCAGCTTTTGGCTTTGTTGATTTTTGCTATGGTCTCTTTTGTTTCTTTTGCATTTATTTCTGCCCTAATTTTTAAGATTTCTTTCCTTCTACTAACCCTGGGGCTCTTCATTTCTTCCTTTTCTAGTTGCTTTAGGTGTAGAGTTAGGTTATTTATTTGACTTTTTTCTTGTTTCTTGAGGTGTGCCTGTATTGCTATGAACTTTCCCCTTAGGACTGCTTTTACCATGTCCCACAGGTTTTGGGTTGTTGTGTTTTCATTTTCATTCGTTTCTATGCAAATTTTGATTTCTTTTTTGATTTCTTCTGTGATTTGTTGGTTATTCAGCAGCGTGTTGTTCAGCCTCCATATGTTGGAATTTTTAATAGTTTTTCTCCTATAATTGAGACCTAATCATACTGCGTTGTGGTCAGAAAAGATGCTTGGAATGATTTCTATTTTTTTGAATTTACCAAGGCTAGCTTTATGGCCCAGGATGTGATCTATCCTGGAGAAGGTTCCATGTGCACTTGAGAAAAAGGTAAAATTCATTGTTTTGGAATGAAATGTCCTATAGATATCAATTAAGTCTAACTGGTCTATTGTATGGTTTAACGTTTGTGTTTCCTTGTTAATTTTCTGTTTGGTTGATCTATCCATAGGTGTGAGTGGGGTATTAAAGTCTCCCACTATTATTGTGTTATTGTTAATTTCTCCTTTCATACTTGTTAGCATTTGTCTTACATACTGCGGTGCTCCCGTGTTGGGTGCATATATATTTATAATTGTTATATCTTCTTCTTGGATTGATCCTTTAATCATTATGTAGTGACCTTCTTTGTCTCTTTTCACAGCCTTTGTCTTAAAGTCTATTTTATCTGATATGAGTATTGCTACTCCTGCTTTCTTTTGGTCCCTATTTGCATGGAAAATCTTTCTCCAGCCCTTCACTTTCAGTCTGTATGTGTCCCCTGTTTTGAGGTGGGTCTCTTGTAGACAACATATGTAGGGGTCTTGTTTTTGTATCCATTCAGCCAGTCTTTGTCTTTTGGTTGGGGCATTCAACCCATTTACGTTTAAGGTAATTACTGATAAGTATGATCCCGTTGCCATTTACTTTATTGTTTTGGGTTCGAGTTTATACACCGTTTTTGTGTTTCCTGTCTAGAGAATATCCTTTAGTATTTGTTGGAGAGCTGGTTTGGTGGTGCAGAATTCTCTCAGCTTTTGCTTGTCTGAAAAGCTTTTGATTTCTCCTTCATACTTGAATGAGATCCTTGCTGGGTACAATAATCTGGGCTGTAGGTTATTTTCTTTCATCACTTTAAGTATGTCTTGCCATCCCTCCTGGCTTGAAGAGTTTCTATTGAAAGATCAGCTGTTATCCTTATGGGAATTCCCTTGTGTGTTATTTGTTGTTTTTCCCTTGCTGCTTTTAATATTTGTTCTTTGTGTTTGATCTTTGTTAATTTGATTAATATGTGTCTTGGGATGTTTCTCCTTGGGTTTATCCTGTTTGGGACTCTCTGGGTTTCTTGGACTTGGGTGATTATTTCCTTCCCCATTTTAGGGAAGTTTTCCACTATTATCTCCTCAAGTATTTTCTCATGGTCTTTCTTTTTGTCTTCTTCTTCTGGAACCCCTATGATTCAAATGTTGTAGTGTTTAATATTGTCCTGGAGGTCTCTGAGATTGTCCTCATTTCTTTTAATTCGTTTTTCTTTTATCCTCTCTGATTCATTTGTTTCTACCATTCTATCTTCTAATTCACTAATCCTGTCTTCTGCCTCTGTTATTCTACTATTTGTTGCCTCCAGAGTGTTTTTAATTTCATTTATTGCATTATTCATTATATATTGACTCTTTTTTATTTCTTCTAGGTCCTTGTTAAACCTTTCTTGCATCTTCTCAATCCTTGTCTCCAGGCTATTTATCTGTGATTCCATTTTAGTTTCAAGATTTTGGATCAATTTCACTTATTCGGAATTCTTTATCAGGTAGATTCCCTATCTCTTCCTCTTTTGTTTGGTTTGGTGGGCATTTATCCTGTTCCTTTATCTGCTGAGTATTCCTCTGTCTTTTCATCTTGTTTAAATTGCTGAGTTTGGGGTGTCCTTTCTGTATTCTGGCAGTTTGTGGAGTTCTCTTTATTATGGCGTTTCCTCACTGTGTGTGGGTTTGTACAGATGGCTTGTCAAGGTTTCCTGGTTAGGGAAGCTTGTGTCGGTGTTCTGGTGGGTGGAGCTGTATTTCTTCTCTCTGGAGTGCAATGAAATGTCCAGTAATGAGTTATGAGATGTCTATGGTTTTGGGGTGACTTTGGGCAGCCTGTATCTTGAAGCTCAGGGCAAGTGGTGCTGGGAAATCTGGTCAACCACTTGTAAAAGAATGAAACTAGACCACTTTCTAACACCATACACAAAAATAAACTCAAAATGGATTAAAGATCTAAACGTAAGACCAAAAACTATAAAACTCCTAGAGGAGAACATAGGCAAAACACTCTCTGACATACATCACAGCAGGATCCTCTATGACCCACCTCCCAGAATATTGGAAATAAAATCAAAAATAAACAAATGGGACCTAATTAACC
>NW_011494903.1:11004834-11010566 GCF_000754665.1 Bison bison bison | reverse complement strand
CAAAAATAAACAAATGGGACCTAATTAACCTTAAAAGCTTCTGCACATCAAAGGAAACTATTAGCAAGGTGAAAAGACAGCCTTCAGAATGGGAGAAAATAATAGCAAATGAAGCAACTGACAAACAACTAATCTCAAAAATATACAAGCAACTCCTCCAGCTCAACTCCAGAAAAATAAATGACCCAATCAAAAAATGGGCCAAAGAACTAAATAGACATTTCTCCAAAGAAGACATACAGAGGGCTAACAAACACATGAAAAGATGCTCAACATCACTCATTATCAGAGAAATGCAAATCAAAACCATGAGGTACCATTTCACACCAGTCAGAATGGCTGTGATCCAAAAGTCTACAAATAATAAATGCTGGAGAGGGTGTGGAGAAAAGGGAACCCTCTTACACTGTTGGTGGGAATGCAAACTAGTACAGCCACTATGGAGAACAGTGTGGAGATTCCTTAAAAAACTAGAAATAGAACTGCCTTATGATCCAGCAATCCCACTGCTAGGCATACACACTGAGGAAACCAGAAGGGAAAGAGACACGTGTACCCCAATGTTCATCACAGCACTGTTTATAATAGCCAGGACATGGAAGCAACCTAGATGTCCATCAGCAGATGAATGGATAAGAAAGCTGTGGTACATATACACAATGGAGTATTACTCAGCCATTAAAAAGAATACATTTGAATCAGTTCTAATGAGGTGGATGAAACTGGAGCCTATTATACAGAGTGAAGTAAGCCAGAAGGAAAAACATCAATACAGTATACTAACGAATATATATGGAATTTAGAAAGATGGTAACAATAACCCGGTGTACGAGACAGCAAAAGAGACACTGATGTATAGAATAGTCTTATGGACTCTGTGGGAGAGGGAGAGGGTGGGAAGATTTGGGATAATGACATTGAAACATGTAAAATATCATGTAAGAAACGAGTTGCCAGTCCAGGTTCGATGCACGATACTGGATGCTTGGGGCTAGTGCACTGGGATGACCCAGAGGGAGGGTATGGGGAGGGAGGAGGGAGGAGGGTTCAGGGTGGGGAGCACATGTATACCTGTGGTGGATTCATTTTGATATGTGGCAAAACTAATACAATTATGTAAAGTTTAAAAATAAAATAAAATTTAAAAAAATTAAAAAAAAATAAAGGCAAAACACATGCCCATGAAAAAAAAAAAAAATTCTAAAGGAAATCAATCCTGAGTATTCATTAGAAGGACTGATGCTGAAGCTAAAGCTCCAGTACTTTGGCCACTTGATGCATAGAGCTGATTTATTAGAAATGACCTTGATGCTGGGAAAGACTGAAGGCAGAAGAAGGGGATGACAGAGGATGAGATGGTTGGAAGGCATCACTGACTGAACAGACATCAGTTTAAGCATGCTCCAGGAGATGGTAAAGGACAGGGAAGCCTGGCATGCTGCAGTCCATGGGGTCGGACACAATTGAGCAACAGAACAAGAGCAAATTGGTTAGTCTTGCTGACAGTGACACGATTCAAGATATACTGTCTCAAAATATGGTACCTTAGCATACTGGATATTTTAAGCTTAAAGGAATGTGAGAAATGGCAAGTACAGGAAAGATTCTTTGACCTTCCCCTGAAGTAGGTCATAAATCCCTATGTGAGAGGTGCCCTCCCTATACTCAGAGGAGCATCCTTATCTCTGAAGATGGAAGGATGCTGAGAGGAATCTGAATGAACAAGCCTTTCAAACTGTCCTCCAGTTTACTGCATGAAACTCATACCCCTTTGCCCTACATCACGTTTTCCCACAACTTTTCACCCTTCCTCAAATTAGCATAAAAATGGTCAGATCATATCCTTATTTACCATGTCATGTAAAATTTATACTAAATAAAAGTGCATGATTTTCTCTCTGTAATCTGTTTTTTGTTATAGAGACCCAGTCAAGAACCTAAAAACAGATAAAGGAGAGATGTTTTTTCCTCCTCTTATCACACACTCCCTAATGAAATGTCATGAGAAGGCATATCACATCTGTGGTTTTCTTCCCCAAAACCCCAAACCTTAGGCTAATCATGACAAATACCTCATAGAATCAAATTGACGGGCATTCATTCTGCAAAGCACCTGACTAGCACTCTTCCAAGCTGTCAAACAAGGAAATATTTAGAAAACATCACAGATAAGAGGAGACTAAAGAGACATAAAGACTAAATGTAATGTGGAATCCTGGACTGGATCTTAAAACAGATTCATGGAACAACTAATGAAATCCAGATGAAGTTTACAGTGTAATTAATAGTAATGCTATTAATATTTCTTAGTTTTGACAGATGTACCATGAGAGATGTTAAGATTACGGGAAATTGGGTGAGAGGTATATATGAACTTTCCGTACTATCTTTGCAACTTTAAAGTAAATCTAAATTTTTTTCCAAAATTTTTTCGAAGTTTATTTAGAAAAATAAAATAATAATGGTATTTATGCTCTTTTATCATATGAGAGGGCTTCCCTTGCGGTTCAGTTGGTAAAGAATCTGCTTGCAGTGTGGGAGACCTGGGTTCAATCCCTGGATTGGGAAGATCCCCTGGAGAAGGGAAAGGCTACCCACTCCAGTATTCTGACCTGGAGAATTCCAAGAACTGTATAGTCCATGGGGTCACAAAGAGTCAGACATGACTGAGTGATTTTCACTTCACTTCATAATATGAGAAGTTAACAAGTTGTCAGCTTATAAAGATGATCTGCTCTGAGTACAGTAATGGAGGGTATTTTACTCCCTCTCTTAATTCAATGGAAGTATTTCCTTACAAAATGGAGGCGGATATGTGATAGCAGTAAGATTTACTTATAATATACAAATATTTTGGACAATATACAGGCATATTCAAAAGAGGAATTGCACAGGTAATTGAAAACAATGGACAAAACCCAGATTTGCAAGCCAGAAGAACCATCTCTGTGATCTTCACTCCACACTACAGACTATGACTTTTCAAGTGGATTATTTTACTTGACTCAGTTCTTTCATCTGTAAGACTAGAACATAATATGTGAAAGTGTTTTAGTTGCTCAGACATGTCCAACTCTTTGAGGCCCCATGGACTCTGGCCCACAATGGCCTGTAGCCTACCAGGCTTCTCTGTCCATGGAATTCTCCAGGCAAGAATACTGGAGTAGGTTGCCATATCCTTCTCCAGGGGATCTTCCTAACTCAGGCATCAAACCAGTGTCTTCCACACTGCAGGCAGATTCTTTACCATCTGAACCATCTAGGAATATAATACACCTATGTGGAAAAGATGGGCTTCCCAGATGGCTCAGTAGTCAAGAATCTGGCTGCTAATGCAGGAGACAAGGGAGATGCAAGTTTGATCCCTGGGATGGGAAGAGCCCCTGGAGGAGGAAATGGCAACCCATTTTAGTATTCTTACCTGGAAGAATCCCATGGAGAGGGGAGCCTGGTGGGCTATAGTCCATAGTGTCTCAAAGAGTCAGACACAATTGAGAGACTTAGCACACATGTGGAAAGGATGCAATGGAAATTAAAGAAATGTATATTATTGCCAATTACATATAGATGCTGATTATTTTTTGGCAGTCTCTGTAGAGAAAGGAAGAAAGAAATGTGCTATAACACTGCAACACTGGCAGCAATATGTTGAACCTTTCAGTTCAATGTTGATGTGCAGGAGTGATGGCAGTCGAGTGGTAAGCAACTAGACATTTTCTTACAGAGTGACAACTGAGCTGCTACTGACCTCTGCAAACTATTAGTTATGCATTTAGCACCCTCCTCAGTATTTCCCAATATCATGAGAACTATTATCTATTACATTTTAAAGTAACAGATATATTGTCTAATTTCAAAAAAAAAGTGCTTTTTTTTTTAAAATTTGGTGCAAATAATAGTTGTTTCCAGTGATCAATGTTAATTTTCATAGTTCCTCATATACTATTTCTATTGATCTATTCAAGTATCTTTCTCAGGATGCATGTCAAAAATTAGAGAGTTTATGAAATTATTTCAATCATTCCTATCATTAATAATATCTTGAATAGCATTCAAAACATAAGGTCAAAGCCAGGTTAATTATACACTTGAATTAATGTATAGATCAGCCTTCAGAGAATTTGAAGAGACTGGGTGATAAGAGGCTCAAGCGCTGAAATGGAGACCATATGCAACCATGTATAAACTGCCTGTTTATCTCACATACTCGCTTTTTCTGAGTTCCCCATGTGGACAAGTCTTTGCTCTTTCCTTCTGTAGATACTTAGTTGACAATCATCATTCTTCGAATTTCAGCTCAGAGATTTCACTATCAAAGATGGGTTTCTACACAACCCAACTTTACTCTGCTCAGATGTCTTTGTCAACTGTGAGCTCCTTACAAGTGGAGACTGTTTATCTTTAAAGCACAAGGTCTAGCATCAGCACATAGCAGGCAACAGAGTCATCTTGGTCAATCTACACTGAAACTATGTGAGGCACTGGTAAAACGCCAAGACTCCTTACTTCTGCAGAATTTTATTCTATTTTCCCAATATTTCTTTCTGCGGTTTTTCCTTCCTCTATTATAATCTCTTTGCTTTCTATCTTTTTTATTCTTACAAGTATTATAGATAAACTTGACCCAATACAAGAATGTTTTCCCACTAAATAAAATAGATATCCGTTTAATTATGTCCTTCTCTCTGCTTATTGCATTTCCATTATGATAAAACAAATTTAACCAAAGTCATTCTGTCTCCCAAGATTGCTCCATCAATTTACAGTTAATTTCACTAATTTAAATTTTCCTTCAAATAGATTTGTAATGAAATAGTTGTAGGGGAAATATACAGGCATGCATAGTTGGATAACTACCTTCATATTCTGCATGAGCCCTTACACTCTTCACTGAGGCTCTTCCAGCCTCTCAAAGAAAATAAAAGGGGGAAGGGAAACTCAGAATAAGGACAGGCTTTTAAAGAATCTAGAGGGTCATGGATCTGCCGGCCTTTCTGGAATGACATATTCTTAGTTTGCAAAGGGATAGGAGCTGTGGGTAATTTGCAAATGAATGTATCTGCAAATGAATGAATGCACCAAACACAATGAAAACATTGTATCCAAGATTATGCCATATTGCTCATTGCAGCCACTTTCACATAATTTGTTTCTCTACCATCTGCACCAGTTCTATTCCATTATCCGATGTCGCAAGGCCCAGAAAAATGCAAGCCACTAAGAATAACTTGTGAAAGGGACTGTGTGAACAGTTATTATAATTGTGTTACTTCCTTAATATCTTTTTTTAATGAAAAAGAAGAAACCTATATCAGAAACAGTACTTAAAATCCAGTTTGGAGAAGCTTTCTGGCCTCTAATGAGTAGCATTTACCCTTTAGCTCTTTCTTCTCTTCTTGTTTGCTATCTTACTAATATGTTTGGACTAAAGGAAAGCTAAATTCTCACACCCATGTCTGGAAAGGAAAGACTACTTTTAAGGGAGAAAATGGATAATTTCTTCATCTAGATTTTATAATGTACATTTTATTTTTATTTTTTTTAATTTTATTTTATTTTTGAACTTTACATAATTGTATTAGTTTTGCCACATATCAAAATGAATCCACCACAGGTATACATGTGCTCCCCACCCTGAACCCTCCTCCCTCCTCCCTCCCCCTCCCCATACCCTCCCTCTGGGTCATCCCAGTGCACTAGCCCCAAGCATCCAGTATCGTGCATCGAACCTG